>NC_091468.1:57542135-57842135 GCF_027789765.1 Dendropsophus ebraccatus | reverse complement strand
TGGTTATTTCCCCTCTGCCCCGCATCCGCCCTGGTCTGTCACCTTCATAATACATAACTGTATGTCTCCTGCTCCAGATCTCCTATAGTACCTCACACCTCAATTCTCTGAGCATTGCTGCGGTATTTATGTATTTATACATTTATGTTATTTTGTTCTAAGAAGTTGTTTTTGCTGTGACCAGATCCTGGGGTAGACTGTTCCACAGATAACAGTTCTCTTAGTAAAGACGTCTTGCAGCCCCTGGAGATTGAACCTTTTTTTCTCCAGTCGGAGGCAGTGCCCCCTTGTCCTTGGAGGGAGTTTTACCTGGAACATCTTTTCCCCATATTTCTTATAGGGACCATTTATATATTTAAATAAATTAATCATATCTACCCTTAAACGTCTCTTCTTGAGACTGAACAAATTTAACTCCCTTAATCTATCCTTATAACTTATAACTGTATCATATGCTGAGGATGCATTGTTTGGCCAGAATATGAGGACAGTATTGTTTAGCACATTGCACTTTATGTCTTTGCCACTAGAGGGCCTATTTATATGTATTCTACAGTATGTGATTTTTTAAGCACCTTATACATTTGTTTCTTGTTTGTTTTTTAAACTTATGTGTCCCCTTGTTTCAAATAAAGTATATTTTAATTTGACCATGGTATCTGTTGTTTAGGTGGGACATAACCATTTGTCAGTGTACTGTAATCTGGTGCCTAAGTCCATTATAATGTAACCATGACACAACAGTGAGGACTCCCAGTGGAGAGTCCTGTCAGTAACTGTGCAGTCTCACTACGACTCTTATCTTCTCCTGATTCCAGAATTACTTCTGGGAGAATATAAATATTGCGGCTGATCTCTAGTGATGGATAGGCTGTATACTCAGTGATGTCACCGCTGATCTCTAGTGATGGATAGGCTGTATTCTCAGTGATGTCACCGCTGATATGTAGTGATGGATAGGCTAAATAAACCGAGAAGAGGCAGCACTCCAATATGTGGTGAAAAAGGAAGATAATTTATTCACCCATCAATGTGCAACGTTTCGATCTCCCAATGAGATCTTTTTCAAGCTCTATATTATTTCTCTAGTGATGGATAGGCTGTATTCTCAGTGATGTCACTATTGATAAATACGGTGAATCTGAGAATACTGTGCTGCAGTGAAATCGACACCAGCTCTGTATAGCAGCTCTTGTAGCATTCTGTCTCCTCTCTGTAGAGCAGCTCTTGTAGCAGACTGTCTCCTCTCTGTAGAGTAGCTCTTGTAGCAGGCTGTCTCATTCTCTGTAGAGCAGCTCTTATAGCAGACTGTCTCCTTTTCTGTACAGCAGCTCTTGTAGCAGGCTGTCTCCTCTCTGTAGAGCAGCTCTTGTAGCAGGCTGTCTCCTCTCTGTAGAGCAGATCTTATAGCAGGCTGTCTCCTCTCTGTAGAGCAGCTCGTGTAGCAGACTGTCTCCTCTCTGTAGAGCAGCTCCTGTAGTAGGCTGTCTCCTCTCTGTAGAGCAGCTCTTGTAGCAGGCTGTCTCCTCTCTGTAGAGCAGCTCATGTAGCAGTCTGTCTCCTCTCTGTAGAGCAGCTCTTGTAGCAGGCTGTCTCCTCTCTGTAGAGCAGATACTGTAGCAGGCTGTCTCCCTCTCTGTAGAGCAGCTCTTGTAGCAGACTGTCTCCTCTCTGTAGAGCAGCTCCTGTAGTAGGCTGTCTCCTCTCTGTAGAGCAGCTCTTGTAGCAGGCTGTCTCCTCTCTGTAGAGCAGCTCTTGTAGCAGGCTGTCTCCCTCTCTGTAGAGCAGCTCCTGTAGTAGGCTGTCTCCTCTCTGTAGAGCAGATACTGTAGCAGGCTGTCTCCTCTCTGTAGAGCAGATATTGTAGCAGGCTGTCTCCTCTTTGTAGAGCAGATATTGTAGCAGGCTGTCTCCTCTCTGTAGAGCAGATACTGTAGCAGGCTGTCTCCACATTGTAGATCAGCTCATGTAGCAGGCTGTCTCCTCTCTGTAGAGCAGCTCATGTAGCAGCCTGTCTCCTTCTCTGTAGAGCAGCTCTTGTAGCAGGCTGTCTCCCTCTCTGTAGAGCATCTCTTGTAGTAGGCTGTCTCCTCTCTGTAGAGCAGCTCCTGTAGTAGGCTGTCTCCTCTCTGTAGAGCAGCTCTTGTAGCAGGCTGTCTCCCTCTCTGTAGAGCATCTCTTGTAGTAGGCTGTCTCCTCTCTGTAGAGCAGCTCCTGTAGTAGGCTGTCTCCTCTCTGTAGAGCAGCTCTTGTAGCAGGCTGTCTCCTCTCTGTAGAGCAGATACTGTAGCAGGCTGTCTCCTCTCTGTAGAGCAGCTCCTGTAGCAGGCTGTCTCCTCTCTGTAGAACAGCTCCTGTAGTAGGCTGTCTCCTCTCTGTAGAGCAGATACTGTAGCAGGCTGTCTCCTCTCTGTAGAGCAGATACTGTAGCAGGCTGTCTCCTCTCTGTAGAGCAGATACTGTAGCAGGCTGTCTCCTCTCTGTAGAGCAGATACTGTAGCAGGCTGTCTCCTCTCTGTAGAGCAGATACTGTAGCAGGCTGTCTCCTCTCTGTAGAGCAGATACTGTAGCAGTCTGTCTCCTCTCTGTAGAGCTGATATTGTAGCAGGCTGTCTCCTCTCTGTAGAGCAGATATTGTAGCAGGCTGTCTCCTCTGTAGAGCACCTCCTGTAGCAGACTGTCTCCTCTCTGTAGGGCAGCTCCTGTAGCAGACTGTCTCCTCTCTGTAGAGCAGCTCTTGTAGCAGACTGTCTCCTCTCTGTAGAGCACCTCCTGTAGCAGACTGTCTCCTCTCTGTAGGGCAGCTCCTGTAGCAGACTGTCTCCTCTCTGTAGAGCAGCTCTTGTAGCAGACTGTCTCCTCTCTGTAGAGCACCTCCTGTAGCAGGCTGTCTCCTCTCTGTAGAGCAGCTCCTGTAGCAGGCTGTCTCCTCTCTGTAGAGCAGCTCTTGTAGCAGGCTGTCTCCTCTCTGTAGAGCAGATACTGTAGCAGGCTGTCTCCTCTCTGTAGAGCAGATACTGTAGCAGGCTGTCTCCTCTCTGTAGAGCAGATACTGTAGTAGGCTGTCTCCTCTCTGTAGAGCAGCTCATGTAGCAGGCTGTCTCCTCTCTGTAGAGCAGATATTGTAGCAGGCTGTCTCCTCTCTGTAGAGCAGATACTGTAGCAGGCTGTCTCCTCTCTGTAGAGCAGATACTGTAGCAGGCTGTCTCCTCTCTGTAGAGCAGCTCATGTAGCAGGCTGTCTCCTCTCTGTAGAGCAGATATTGTAGCAGGCTGTATCCTCTTTGTAGAGCGGTTCTGGTAGGAGTCTCTATTCTTGCTGTGACTGCATCACCCAACAAATGCACAAGTCTCCCCAGAGGCTCCTCTGTGCGCACGTGCCTCAACTAGAACAGCTTTCATTTCTTTATGGGTCTTGAGGACCTAGACAAACTTGTCATGCTGGCCTGTGCTTTAATTTGGGTTACAAGTCCACTAGTAATTCCTCAGCCTTCCCCCTGCTGCTGAGAGACCATCATACAGACTAGGGCTGGGTTCACACACAGTATATTTCAGGCAGTATTTGGTCCTCATGTTAGGTCCTCATGGCAACCAAAACCAGGAGTGGATTGAAAACACAGAAAGGATCTGTTCACATAATGTTGTAAGTGAGTGGATGGCCGTCATTTAATGGCAAATATTTGCTGTTATTTTAAAACAACAGCTGTTATATTGAAAAAATGGCCGTTATTTACTGTTATATGGCGGCCATCCACTCAATTTCAACATTGTGTGAACAGATCCTTTCTGTGTTTTTAATTTACTCCTGGTTTTGGTTGCTATGAGGACCACAATACTGACTGAAATATACTGTGTGTGAACCCAGCCTGAAGTGTGACTGTTATTATAACTTTCCTTTTTGCAGCCTTAAGAAATCCAATTTTTTTGTGAAATTTGGACCAAATACGGCTTTTTAACAAATCGATCTTGTTGACTGCTGAATATTGTTGTCCAGGCCATATTCTCTATTGCTTATGAGGGTATCGGTTCTAATAGGAGGCATCTGTGAAGGATGTAGCTGAGACGTTTTCTCCTGTGAATTCACTTATTGAATTAGTGAAAATCCCACACGCTCCATTTATATCCAACCTCTGGGATGTCTGGAAAGGAGGATTCCTGCCAAGTCTTGTCTCTGGCCATTGACAGGTTCCCACCATGATTCAGGGGTCGCAGAGTCTGGCATGGGGTCTCTTGGGCTTCTCATCCTGACTCAGCATCTAGCAGGCCGGGCATAGCGTGAGACCTTACTATTTGTATTATTTGATGCCACATGTGGGGTGAGATTTATTCATCTGCTTCTTTACAACTTGCAGCTTTGAACTTCTCATATCTGGAGTAATTTACTAATCACCTGATGATGTTCCTATTGGTGGCCAAGAATAGCAGATGTTCCTGCCGATCGCTGTCAGATCAGGTCTCCCGCTCTCCACCAGATACGTTTTTTTCCAGGAAATTCCCCATCATCTCATGGAATCTGCACCCCCATCATCCTTATAAACCCGGGCCTCTGGGATTTATATGGGGTTAACCCTTCCTTATTTTCCAGGTTATCATCCTGATTTGTTTAGTTACTTCACGCACAAGATTCACGCACAAGATTTCATTACTAGTATGTAGAAAAGACAAGATTTCTCTATTATAGTCTCTAAATAGATCACTGCATAGTATCATGGGATTGTCAGCTACTACAGCAGTTACAGTACAGTGTTATTAGGCTATGTTGACAGCTTTTGCTGCAGTACCTGTTACAAACCACATGTGGTTTTTATCTAACGCTAACAAGGACAATGATAGTACAAAAGCATTTACTCACCTGCCCTGCTCATCCCCCTTTGTGATGTCTCCCGCACCTTTCGTACTCTACCTGTTCATGGTTCATGTGACAGTTCATTATGCAGGATTTTCACACTTAGCCAGTCACTAAGCTGGACCTTGTTGTTTCGGCACTAGGCATGGTGTATAGGCCACCATCTTAACTGCCCTGAGAGGATAGTGTGGTGATGTCCTGCTGGGAGGCGCGACCGGTCACTTGTCAGATGGTGAAGTGTGACTCCACTGCGGTAGTGGTTGGTCGGGGAATAGCTCAGTCAGGTGTTATGCTGTCGTGACGCCAGTGCCGGTTAGGCACACAGGTATGATGGCACACCTGCTTTTAGTTTACTGAGGCTGGCTAAACCCTTTCCCCTGTGGTCAGTAACCTGCCAGACTATCTGGGGGTCCCTTGGGTGCTTATCACGGTGGTCTGGAGTGGGGTTGTGACCCACCCGGACTATCGGTACCGCCACCGACAGAAATGGGAGATGATCCAAGGAAGATGCAATGACTGTGTAGGTGCTTGTGTAACATACCAGTCAGGTATATGCTGTCTGTCTGTTCCTCGGTCCCATGCTCCCTTTAGTGTATTGTAGTGGTAATGTAAAAGTGGTAATTTGGTGTATACCACCTTAAGCTGGTCCCCCAGCATTCCTTGTGAGGTATGGAGCACTAGCAAGCTAGCTCGATTGGTGCATGTGATGAGGCATGTCATCAATGGGTGGAGCTAATTCTCCTGTACAGGGAATCTTCCAGATCCCTGGTCAGTGGAAGCCTGGCATTACCCAGGGCAGCATCTAAGTGTCTGCACACACACTATGTGAGAAGCTGACTAGACCTAAGTCCAAACCTCTGCACGCTGTGGACCTCTCTTCAGTATCCTGTGTCCGGAGAACCCAGTTGTATTACAGAAGACGTCCGTGCTTCCTGTCACAGGGTCCCCCGGTCCAGTTCCAGGACCTCGCAATTATACTGCAGAAACCAGGTCTGTCTTCTCTTCCTCACACACCTGCACAGCCGGCATACATGCAGCACAACACACTAAAGACTCTAAAGATGCATTATTGCCCTGGAGCTCCAGAAGCTTGCTAGTCCACTGACTCCCCAAAAGTCTGCCTGTTACTGAACTGTATCCTGTCACTTACAAGTTCCTGCTAGTAAAAGCACTGTTCATTGAAAGGCCTGTGTCTATGGATTACTTATTACCCGGCAACCAGGTTAAGGAACTAGGAACATCATCTACATGATAGTCTGCTTCAGGGGCCAAGGCCTTAACACCCCTTACACTGCTCGGAGTACCACCGTCACCCGCGGCAACCGCAGTAAGGTCACCCCTGGCCACTACATGAGATTTGGCGTCACGAACAACGATATCTTTGTGTCTTATCACTACTGCTCTCAACATTGTGTGTGTTAAAACAGACTTTATCCACCTGGAATTGTGCATCACGGGCTTGCAAAAGGTTAAACCGACTTTCCCGCGCGGCAAGACTCAAGCTCCGCCCACTGGCTCTGGATTGCTGCATGTATGCCGCCATCTTGGAAAGGTTACAAACAAGCTGCTGCACTGTTACAGAGCACCAGAACCGCCCCCGTTTACCAACCAGATAAGTGAACTACCTTTGATTGTATTTCTCAACGGGCTTTGCTCAAGAGGGGAAGCGGGAGGACAGAGACTGAGTTATTACGACGCGCTCTTAAAGTGCCAAAGACTGCCAGCCAGCTAAAAGGGGAACCATGTCTGACCCAAGTGCCGGAGGTCAGGCAGCTGCTGCCAATCTGCCAGACCATGGGAATGTGCAGAACCCCGCCGGCCCCCTAGGGAATGTCGGCCCTATCATCCAACCACTTGACGCTGCTGCTGCGGCTCCAGCCCCCCCTGCGGCCCCAACTGGAATGCCGTTCTTTCTGGGCACCCCCAGTTTGCTCAAGTACAAGGGGGACCCCCACTCTTTTTCCGAATTTAAAGAGAACATTACTAGGATTCTTGAACTTGTAACTCTCTCACCTCATCAGCAGGTACAACTGTTGCTTGGACAGCTAGAGGGCCCAGCAGCCGAAGAGGTCCGTTCCTGGCCCCTCACTGAAAAGACCAGCGTGAGACAAATCTTGACCCGGCTACGCAAGGAGTTTGAACACCAATCCCCAACAGAGGTGCGTTTGAACTTCTACGACCGGCGTCAGAGGTCAGGTGAGACCCTCCGAGAATATGCTTTAGCACTCCAGTCTGCTTATAGGGCCTTACAACGTATTGATCGGCTGGACCCCACAGTAGCGGAAGGCATCATTACAGACCGGTTCATAGAAGGAGTGGACTCCCGATTAGTACAGGGCCAGCTTCGCATGCTGGCGGCCCAGAATCCTCACATGACCTTTCCGGAATTCAAAACACTGGCTCTGAAAGTCGTGGGTACTGACACTCCCGGCACCGGTCATGCTCCTTCTTACACAACTGACTCAGTCACTCTGTTTTCTACCTCTGCTGCGATCCCTCAGGGTTCCCCCAGGCAGGCGGCTCCACCTGCCCAGGCGTCTGACCCCAATACCCTGGATGTGTTGGCACAGGTAGTGGACTCCCTGTGTCAGGCTCTCAGAGAATTTAAGACTCAACCCCCGGTTGCCTGTGAGCCCCCCTGTACTCAGACAAGTTACTCAGGGCCCTGTTCCAGCCGCTCTAATGTTGAACAGCCCCCACCTGAGGACCCCCCAGCCGAGGATTGTGTTTATTGTACCCACTGTAGACGGAGAGGACATTTCAGATACCAATGCTATCAGTTAAACGGGCAACCCCCGAGGCAAAGAGCCGCCCCTCGGGAGGTCCCTCCAAAGGCTCGCAGGAGCAGTGGGTCGATCGATTCTTGTCCCAATGTCCCTACATCACGCTGAAAATAAATGGTGTCCCACTTGAAGCTCTCATAGACACTGGCTCCCAAGTCACTACTATCGATAGAAGAGCTTTTGAACAGCATTGGGACCACAGTCTCATCAACCCTGTTGGTAAAACCAACTTACGCCTTATAGCTGGCAATGGACAGTCCATTACCCAGGTGGGCTACTGGGAACCCACCATCCAGATTGGGGACCGACAATTGCCCTCTCAAGGTGTGATAGTTACGGAGGCTCAGGGAGATACCACAGCGGTAGTGTTAGGCATGAATGTCATACGTCATGTATTTTCTGAATTACTTGCTGCATTGCATGCCTCTCTCCCCTCTGCTTCCCTCCCCTACAGGCAGGCGGTGCGGAAGACTATCAAAGTGCTCTCCGCTCAGCAGAAGTTTGCCAATCAGAATGGGGAGATCTGTCGGGTAAGAGTCACAGATTCAAGACCCATCACCCTGGCTGCCAACAGTGAGACCACTCTCTGGTGTCGGGCTCGACCCGGTGTAAACAATGAAGACTACACTGCTCTACTGGACTCATACCAGCTGGAAGGATTACCCCTAGTTAAAGCTGCCAGAAGCTTAGTCAATGTTTCGAACGGGCGAGTCCCAGTACGGCTTGTTAATTTGGGGGACACACCAGCGAAGTTACGTAAATTTAACACTGTGGCCAAATTATTCTGCATTGACCCTGAGGATGTGTTGGATGAAGAGATGATTGCCCAGCAAAAATCCATCAAGTCGGTCTCAAAGGGCTCTTACACCCCCACTGTTCATTGGTGGGAAGAGCTGAACATCGGTGATGCCAATACTCCCTCAAGGCACACAGAGGGCGTGAGAAAGTTGGCTAAGAGGTATCACGAGGCCTTTAGTAAACACCCTCTCGACTTTGGGAAGACTAATCTAATTGAGCACAGGATCCATACAGGTGACCATGCACCCATTAAAGAAAGGCACCGACCAGTCCCTCCGGCTAACTACCAACAAGTCAAGAAACTGCTGAAAGAAATGAGGGAGTCATCCGTTATTCAGGAGAGCCAGAGCCCATGGGCTGCCCCCATAGTGCTGGTGAAGAAGAAGGATGGGAACATACGTTTCTGCGTAGACTACAGAAAATTGAATAATGTAACCCACAAAGATGCATATCCTCTTCCACGGATCGAAGAATCCCTCACAGCACTGGGCTCAGCCCGCTACTTCTCCACTCTCGACCTCACCAGTGGCTACTGGCAGGTCCCGGTGGCCCCTGGGGATAGGGAGAAGACGGCCTTTACCACTCCGATGGGGCTCTATGAGTTTACAAGTATGCCATTCGGGCTCTGCAATGCCCCTGCCACTTTCCAGAGGCTTATGGAGAGATGTCTTGGTCACTTGAACTTCCAGAGCGTTCTTCTCTATTTGGATGATGTGGTCGTGTACTCTAGCTCGTACGAGGAGCACCTCCACCATCTAGCCGAAGTATTCCAGGTGCTCACACAACATGGCCTGAAGATCAAGCCCACCAAATGCCACCTGCTAAAGCCAAAGGTGAAATACCTGGGCCATCTGGTGAGTGCTGAGGGTATTCAGCCAGATCCGGAGAAGATCTCCGTTGTCCAGGAATGGGACACCCCCAAGACAGTGAAGGAGGTCAGAAGTTTTCTGGGCTTCGCGGGCTATTACCGCCGCTTCATTCCTCATTTTGCACAAGTGGCAGAACCACTGACAGAGCTACTTCGAGGATGCCCGAAAGAGAATTATAACAGACGCCTTCCGGTCCTGTGGGAAGAAAGACAGGCCACTGCCTTCCATACATTGAAGGGCCTGTTGACTTCTCCCCCCATCCTGGCTTATCCGGACTACAGTCGACCCTTCCGCTTATACACAGATGCCAGCTTTGACGGTCTGGGAGCTGTGTTGTCCCAAGTCCAAGACAACCAGGAACGTGTCGTGGCCTATGCCAGCCGGAGCTTGAGGGGTGCAGAGAAAAACGATAAGAATTACAGCTCGTTCAAATTAGAACTACTGGCTCTTGTCTGGGCGGTGACTGAGAAGTTCAGGGACTACCTTACAGCCACCCCCTTCACCGTGTTCACGGATAATAATCCTCTGGCTCACCTGAATACTGCCCGACTGGGGGCTATTGAACAAAGATGGGCATCCAGACTTGCCAATTTCTGCTTCGACATCAAATATCGGAGTGGCAAGACGAACACCAACGCTGACGCCTTGTCTCGGTTGGCAAAAGGAGAGGAACCCCCTGAGGATGATGTTTGGGAGGATGTAGAGATGCCACCCTTCTACCAGAGGTTTGCTAACCAGAGCTCAGTGGTCGCCACACCGACTGAGGAAGGTTCCCCCTCAGAGTCTGACCCCTCGCTGGACGTATCCAGGTGGTTGCTGCTGCAGAAGGAGTCTAGAACTCTGGGAGAGCTGTATGAGGCTCTATGTGCTGGAAAAAGGTCTCGCAGAAAGCGTCCCCGCCCTGACCAGGAACTCGATCGGCTCTGGCGGCATCGGAAGAAACTCTTTATTCAAAGAGGGCTCATTCTCCGAAATTCCCTTGACCCCGTATCTGGGAGGCGGATCCACCAGATCCTGATACCCCGAAGAGACGCTCGCGTAATATTGGACCTCTATCATGACCAATCCGGGCACTTTGGGGTGCAAAAGACTGAGGCCACTATCCGGCAGAGATTCTACTGGATCGGGATGCGCCTAGACATCGAGAACTGGGTGGCAGAGTGTCCAGCCTGCAACCTCAGCAAAGCTGGGAGAAGTGAAAGAGCTCCTTTACATTCCATTACCTCACAGAGGCCTAATGAGCTGGTGGCTCTGGACCACGTGAAGTTGGCTCCAACTCGCTCAGGTTATACCTACGCGCTGACCATGGTCGACCATTTCACCAAGTGGGTTGTAGTCGCCCCTGTGAAGGACCTCACGGCGAGAACCACAGCTGCAGTCTTCTACCGGGAGTATGTAAGGCATTATGGCTCTCCCAAAGCCGTGCTGACTGACAGGGGACCTGCATTTGAGTCCCAGCTGTTCCAGGAACTTTGTCGTTTCCACCAGTGCAAGAAGCTCAGAACCACAGCTTATCATCCTCAAGGGAATGGACTCTGTGAAAGGGTCAACCAGATCTTTATAAACCTGCTCAGAACAGCATCAGTCTCCAAGCAGGCAGAGTGGCCCCAGCTCCTGGACGAACTCGCGGAGATCTATAATAACACCATCCACTGCTCTACGGGGTACACACCCTACTACTTGATGTTTGGGCGGCAGGGTCAGCTCCCAAAAGATCGGGCTCTGGGGATCCAAGTCCCAGATGAAGTGAATCCTCTGCCAAACACTGACTGGGTTTCTGAACATCAGCACAGAATGAAAGAAGCCCAACAGATTGTGAACCATCGTATGGGCGAAGCTCAGCACAGACAAGGAGAGGCCTATAATCGGATGGCCAACGCCCCTCCACTTTAAGTGGGTGACAGAGTGTGGCTTCGCAAGTATCACCGTGCTGGAAAGCTGGACTCCTTGTGGGAAACAGAGCCATACCTAGTGACGGGTATTCCCTTTCCAGAGTCGGATGTGTATGAGGTTCAGAAGCCAGGGATGGCTCCTCAAACGGTGCATAGAAACCGGGTGAAGCTTTGTACCAAGGAAGATTTGGCAATGAGGTCTTCTCCTTCACCACCAGTGCATGCAGTTGAAGTATCAAGACCACCCGTTGCAGAAGGGCCCGCCAGCACCTTCCAGTATCTCATCCCGCTCTACCCACAGGGTCCGATGCCGGTTCCTGTTCCAGTTGCTCCCCCTGTGGCTGCTCCTTTACCGGTACCACCTCCTCAAGCCGCTTATCTCATGCCTGGCCCAGTGCCTTACAACCTCCCTGTTCCAGCAGAAGAGTTTCAGATTCCTGCTCCAGAGGAAGTGTTCCAGGTTCCTGCACCAGAAGAAGTTCAAGAGCTGAGGCGGTCAGAGCGAAGCACCCGGGGGACACCGCCTGCCCGCTACAGAGATTAATAAAATTTTCTCTTCTTTTGTACACATGTATACTGACAAAAGTTAGCTCAGGCTAGTTAGTTAGCAACTGTATTCAAGTCTCACACCTGGGTCTTCCCAAGATTCCTCCAAAAATGGACTATTTCTTCAGAGTGCTTCACCAGAGCCTTTTGGATATGGACGATGTTTGTTATTGCCTCAAAAGAAAGACTCTCCCGAAAGAACACTCCCCTTGTTCCTGTAGCTCACCAGAGACTGAGTCCAAACGTTTATTTACGTTCCACAAGTATTGTGTTGCTTTGCTACTGAAAGTGTTGCACAGAGCGCCGAGGACGGCTTATTTCAAGAGGGGGAGTATGTAACATACCAGTCAGGTATATGCTGTCTGTCTGTTCCTCGGTCCCATGCTCCCTTTAGTGTATTGTAGTGGTAATGTAAAAGTGGTAATTTGGTGTATACCACCTTAAGCTGGTCCCCCAGCATTCCTTGTGAGGTATGGAGCACTAGCAAGCTAGCTCGATTGGTGCATGTGATGAGGCATGTCATCAATGGGTGGAGCTAATTCTCCTGTACAGGGAATCTTCCAGATCCCTGGTCAGTGGAAGCCTGGCATTACCCAGGGCAGCATCTAAGTGTCTGCACACACACTATGTGAGAAGCTGACTAGACCTAAGTCCAAACCTCTGCACGCTGTGGACCTCTCTTCAGTATCCTGTGTCCGGAGAACCCAGTTGTATTACAGAAGACGTCCGTGCTTCCTGTCACAGGGTCCCCCGGTCCAGTTCCAGGACCTCGCAATTATACTGCAGAAACCAGGTCTGTCTTCTCTTCCTCACACACCTGCACAGCCGGCATACATGCAGCACAACACACTAAAGACTCTAAAGATGCATTATTGCCCTGGAGCTCCAGAAGCTTGCTAGTCCACTGACTCCCCAAAAGTCTGCCTGTTACTGAACTGTATCCTGTCACTTACAAGTTCCTGCTAGTAAAAGCACTGTTCATTGAAAGGCCTGTGTCTATGGATTACTTATTACCCGGCAACCAGGTTAAGGAACTAGGAACATCATCTACATGATAGTCTGCTTCAGGGGCCAAGGCCTTAACACCCCTTACACTGCTCGGAGTACCACCGTCACCCGCGGCAACCGCAGTAAGGTCACCCCTGGCCACTACACTTGGGTAAGAATCACAGAGTCCTGTTACACTAAATAAACTCTTCTTTACTGAAGGAATACTTGATACAGTGATACACAATAGGCTTTTGGCTTGATAAGATGCCTTGGACTTTAGTAACCAGATCTGTGCTGAGAACTTGAAAGCCGTGCTGACTGAGTTGCGTGCTGAGAGGTAGAGGAAGCTCAGAGAAGTAGAGAGGAGGATGTCAAGAGAGTCCCAACCCAAAGTTGCCGGATCCTGAGAATAGATAGAAATACTTGAAAGTAGAAAGAATACATGTGCCTGTGTTTTGACTCTTTTGGTCTTTGCACCACCTTTTGCCCACCAGCGTCGGGCAACCCGTCCCAGAGGGTGACACAAGCCCCAGAACTCGTTACCTGGTATGAGCAGAGTGGCCAAGGTTTCCCGGTGACACATGTGCTGCAAGATAGAGTACGCAGGCCTCTGGCAACTTTGCTCTAGCCGGATCAGTTCCTATTTCTTCAGAATACAGTCCGGCACTTTTAGACTGGTTCTCAGTGTGGGCTGGAATGATCCCTAATTTGTCCTCTCTATGTGTGCGTTCAGCACTGCATAGTGTATAGAAGGGCTGCTTTCAAGAAGAGAGTGCTCTTCCCATGTGCTTCTGTTCACTATCACACATTAGACTACACTAGACACTGACTAGTTGTGTGTCCCCTAACAGGGGACCTGGCATAAGCCAGGGCCCAGCTTGACCACTGTAGGGACCATTCTGGCTTGCGTCCTTCCTCTACAGAATCCAGAGTAAGACTCCCAAAGGTGTGGCTACACTTCCTCTCCCCATGTTACAATTTCCTACAGCATACGTAACATGTGCTGTGAGTGGGTGAGAAGAGAGTGCAAGAAAAAAAAGAAGGATAGAGATAGGTAGAAAAGAGAGAGCTCTCACTGGTGATCAGATCACAGAGACAATGACCCTTTAACTGCTTCAGCTGTGCAAGACTTAGGCATACAGTACATATACTAGCGACATCTAGTGGTAAATCTTAAGCAATACTTCACTACCACTAATACTTTGAAGTACAGGCTTTTGTAAGGAGTGTAAAGAGAAGGAACGCCCGTGGTGGGATACCACAAAAGCATACATATAGGGCAGTTCATACATACTGTGGATATAGAGGAAAGTATTTAAGAGGGGAAGCTCACACAGGCTGTGGCTGGAGAGCATGGAGAGCAGCTGACACCAGATTGTGGATAGAGAGGAAAGCATACAAGGAGAGAAGTTGACACAGGCTGTGGATAGGGAGGAGAGCAGATATAAGGCAGCTTACATTGGAGAATTACATAGGGTGTGTTCAGTTGTAGAAAGAAAGACTATCAGGGCATGAGAGGAGTCATAGATGAGTAACAGGTGGAGAGCCATCCAAATGTAATAATAGAGAACAGAGGAGTAGTAGGGGTCTGATGATAGCAGGGGGTCTGAGGATTAATAAAGGAATGATAATTGTAGACTGAAAATCGGTGCAACATTTGTAACTCCAGGTGGCTGCTTACATATGGAAACATCATTTTTCTATGTCGGCGGTGTCCATACGCTTTAATCATTCTGCTTGTTGGGAATGCTTCTTACATCCAGTATCTGAAAACTGTGCTAATATGTCTCCCAGCTGATGGTGTGTTGCCATCATATCTATTTACACTAATCCTTTGTGAGCTGAATAAGGTAACAGCAGAAGCCTCTATGCTGATAGATTACAGTGTATCAGTCCGGGGTCTTAGCTCACAGAGAATTGTCCAGGGTGTACTGTATATAACTCTCAGCATTCTGCTTGCCCTAGTTCTGGATGAACGAGATGAAGGGGTCAGGGCCACATTTAGAGACCCTTATGTATTAAGTCTGGGGGCTCTTATTTGAACTCTTGCAGCCGGTGACCCATCAGATTATGAACCGTGTATACTTGATGGCAGGAAGCCCAGTCCATACACAGGATCAATGGCTATAATTGTCAGGAATGCTATAAGATGCAAGGGGGGAGTCTTGTCTGGGATTCCAGAGTCTGCTCATACGCTGGTCAGAAATCTCAACACTCTCCAGTCATCTGTAAGTGAAAGTTAATAATTGTATAATGGAAGTTCTGCAGCTTTCTAATAGACTTTGGCCCAGATTTATCAATGCTGCGCCAGGAAAATAATTCAAAATTTTCGCAATTTTTTGCAAAAAGCACCTGCTTCGCACAAAAATCTGTAATTATTTTTAAACATTTGCTTGGCACAGCTCCCTTTGCTTAACCCCTTAAGGTCAAAGCCTATTTTCGTTTTTGCGCTTTTGCTTATTCCATTTTAAGTTTAAAAGTCCATAGCACTTGCATTTTTTCACCTAGAGACGTATATGAGCGCTTATTTTTTGCGAAACCAATTGTACTTTGCAATGACAGGCATTGTTTTTCCATAACATATGCTGCGAAACCGGAAAAAAATCATTTGTGCTGTCAAATTGAAAAAAAAATGAATTTGTTTTGATTTCGGGGAGTTTTGCATTTACGCCGTTCGTCCTATGGTAAAACTGACTTGTTATGCATGTTCCTCAAGTCTTTATGATTACTATGATATATAACATGTATAACTTATATTGTATCTGATGGCTTTTAAAAAATTCAAACCATTGTTAACAAATATACGTTCCTTAAAATCGCTCCATTCCCAGACTTATAGCGCTTTTATCCTTTGGTCTATGGGGCTGTGTCAGGTGTCATTTTTTGCGCCATGATGCGTTCTTTCTATCGGTACCTTGATTGCGCATATACGACTTTTTGATCGTTTTTTATTACATTTTTTCTGGATTTGATGCGACCAAAAATGCGCAATTTTGCACTTTGGAATTTTTTTGCGCTTACGCCGTTTACCGTGCGAGATCAGGAATGTGATTAATTAATAGTTCGGCCGATTACACGCGCGGCGATACTAAATATGTTTATTTATTTATTAATTTATATTTATAAAATGGGAAAAGGGGGGTGATTTGGACTTTTATTAGGGGAGGGGATTTTTTATTAATAAAAACACTTTTTTACTTTTTTTTTTACTGTAACTAGAAGCCCCCCTGGGGGACTTGTATATAGACAGCACTGATCTCTCATAGAGATCAATGCTGTGTATATACACAGCAAAGATCGATTAAATCGGTCATAGATTACTATGGCCTGCTGCAGGCCATAGCAATCTATTGCCGAGCCGGGATCAGCATCATTCCGACGCTGAGGCCCGGCACGGGCAGAAGAACGGATCCGAGCCACTAGACACCAGGGATAGTGTGTACAAAGCCTCTAAGTGCAGCTGTCAGGTTTGACAGCTGCACTTAGAGGCTTAATTAGCCGGCGCGGCAACGGGACCCGCGCCGGCTAATAGAGGCACTGCCCGGCTGCACGTGTCAGCCGGGATCAGCGCTGTTCAGAGCGGGGTCCCGGCGGGACCCCGCTCTGAACACCCCGAGCGGCACCATGACGTATCAGATACGTCATGGGTCGCTAAGGGGTTAAAGGGCAGACAGGGGGTCACGACAATGCGGGAAGGAGGCCTCCTACTGCCCTTGGTTTATAATGATTTACACCTAATCATGCTAGAAATCTACACCTACTATGAAACAGGTGCCCCCATCTCAGAGCCTAATGGTGCTTTTACACGGAACGATTATCGTTCGAATTTTTGTGATAACAATCTCATTTGAGTGATAGTCGGCTCGTGTAAACACAGCAAACAATCAAACAATGAGCGAGAAATCGTTCATTTTGATCTTTCAACAAGTTCTCCATTCATCGTTGGTCGTTCACAAAAAAAATCGCAGATCGCTTCTTTCACCGATTTACCCTATGTGTGAGATGGGCTTAAGTGATCTTAAAACGATCACAATAACGATTTTTTCTAAAGATCTATTGTTCTGTCTAAACACTGATCGTTATAAAAAAACACATTGTTACTTCAAAATTGTTAAACGATGGATTGGGCGAATTATCGCTCCGTGTAAAAGGACCATTAGTAAATCTGGCGCAGCACACAGGGGCAATGAATTAGACTGGTGCTTGATAAATTTGCCCCTTTGTGTTTTGCTGTCACTGAAAGGGAACACTCTTGTCCTTATACATTTCACAGCCTTGTTATATTTGTATCCTGTTTAGACAGAGTAGCAGCACAAACCTCATGTGTCAGTGCAGGTAACATGATTATGGTCCAACATGATTGTAGTCCAAGCCCAATGTTGAGTCCCCTGACACCTGACATGATTGCAGGGCTGGCCCTGTGGAGTCCCCTGAACCTGACAGGATTGTGGTCCAGGCCCTGTTGAGTCCCCTGACACCTGACATGATTGTGGTCCAGGCCCTGTGGAGTCCCCTGACATCTGACATGATTGTGGTCCAGGCCCTGTTGAGTCCCCTGACACCTGACATGATTGCGGTCCTGGCCCTGTGGAGTCCCCTGAACCTGACATGATTGTGGCCGGGCCTGCGGAGTTCCCTGAACCTGACATGACTACATTTGTCTGACTTCAGTGACCTCCTCGTGTAACTTAATATAAATACAGCGAGATTGTCACCAGTAGACCGTAGCTAACCGGGGTTCACACTGAACCCTAGACCCACCGCCACATTTACTGTAATTAGTGCGCAATCTGGTTACACGTGACTGAGTGTAGGATGGCGTGTGGGCGCTGAGGACTGGTAGAGCAATGCTGAGAACTGACCCTGCACCGTGATCACTCGTCTGCCCAGAACTCAGCCGCTCCGGCCGTTCCCACATCCCCCCTGAGATGTTGTGTCTGGGAAAATCCTTTCTAGCAGAGCCAGCTCCAGCGGCAGCCAAGTCCTGGACCTCCCAGCTCTGCGCGCTTTACCTGATCCTCGTGACGCGCTCTGGACAGATTCTGGAGGCCGCAGGACGCTTAAGACGTCTCCTCCTAATCCCTACATCTCATTGCTATTATTCTTAAAGGGGCTCTCCTCCCCAATAACCGCATGATTCCAGTAGACTATTGGTTATGTAGGGATATAAATTTATCAAAAGTCTTTGGCTGTCAGGCTATGCTGGGGGTTGTAGTTATGCACCAGCTGGAGAACCACAAGTTGGGGATCACTGATCGGGGGTTAATGAACATTTCCATAATTCCCACAGGCCAAGGGGGGTTGGCATGATCCATATTCACATCTGTGCAGAATACCCCTGATAACACCAGTCGCACCCTATGACCCTGGTAGCTATATACCAGTATACAGTGGGGAAAGTGGAGTATACACTGGAGGAAGCAGTTTCAGGATTTGTGTGTGTGTTTGGAGATGAGTAATTTCCTAAAATACCTTCCACCTGATCCGTACTAGGAAGTTCCTCTGACGGCTGCGTCCCCCCGCAGCCAGACCACCGCCTGACCCTCTCTGTGTGTGGCTGATGTCATTATTTCCACCAACACAACAATGATTCAGATTTCCTGACCGGCGGCTCCTACTGACAGACTCCGGGATGATTCCTGCAAAACTTATGCAAGGAGGGAAAGTCACATGTACATCATTCCAACTCCGGACTTTTCTTTTCTTGGCAACAGCATCAGCCTACAACACGTACACACATGTAACATATCATCTGCAGATGACACATACCCCCCCGGTCACATCCAGCTCTCCCAGGCTCCTGAAGGGCACAGCTGCGGCATTTTGTGGGGAGCAGCCCCACTCCCATATTATTAGATTACAGCTACATTTGCCCTCTAGGACTTTAGTAAAGTTGTGGGGGTTGCAATGGCAGACATATTGGTTGTCACCCAGCCTATCCAGAATGAGAGAGGACATTTATAAATCAGATTATTTTCTTATCCTTAAGTAATTGATACATAAGGGTTTGTTCACACAATGTTAAAAACTACATAAGAATGTGCGGCAGAAATGAACATTAGTAGCAGAAATGCGGACATTAGTAGTGGTGATCCTCCTCCTTGCTACTCAGCATGCAGAATCATGGACCGGTCACTTATCACAGTGCGCATTCCTAAGGAAAACAATACGAAGCGTATACTGATTTTTACACATATTTACACAGTTGAGTGCAGTTTTACAACCACACATTTTGTCCTTCATATCACAGACACAAGTCCTGGTCTGTTCATGGAGCTAAGGGCCCAAACTGATAGCAACATCATCCTTAATGCCCCCCTGTCCCCAGGAACAAGGGCCCAGACGATCTCTGCCCCCCCAGTAGCTTTACCCTTGGCATGAGTGAAGCATATACAGCTACAGTAATAAAGTCTGGAGGGGCTTGTCTTGTGTGAGCAGAGGGGGAAGACTTCCAGCGACCCTTCTGAGGGTCAGACACGATGTCTTTCCTGGCCAAACACCAGATATTGCTGGAATGCTCAGGACTATATTTAGATGATGATGGTGATGATGATGGTGATTAACCTTTATGAAAAACAAGGCCTCCACAGCGTTACACCATGGAAAGATTTCCACATTGCAGGATCTCATCCATAAGGTATATGTAGACACGATGAGTCTCATAGATGAGTCGTGAACAGTCCATATGGCAGTGGTGGACCCTTCATTCTCTGAACAGACCGACTCACCTCACATCACGGATAAAAGCTTTCATCATAGCATCATCCCCAACTCCCCCCATCACTCTCCTTGGTGCAGCCATGTTTCTTCTCCTCATAAGTAGACATGTAGTCACCTCCATACAGCAGGATATATGCATATCAGTGCTGTCAGTTTTCACGGCTGTGCAAACGATACAAGGATCGTTCGTATGGCCACTTGGTGCTGTGTAAGGGTTGTAGAGGCTAGTGATAGTGATTGGAGTATTTATGTTACTGACAAAACTACATGGGAATTACACTGCATTGTGTATAGTATTATACATTGGCCCTGGTCCTAATATTGGGGCAGTGGTATGAATGGTATTTTTTAAGCAGTAGAGGTGGCACTATTCTAGTGATATTTCTACGTCTTGGTGCCTGGAGAGCTGGTCCTGTCCTGGACATTTACTGATGAATGGAGGTCGAGGATTTGTCTCCATTGACAATAGTTATACAGAATTCTTTGTTTCCAGGTCTGAGTCTTCTCTGGAACATTCTTTTATGTCTTGTCAATGAGCCCTAGGCCCCATGGCTGCGGCTCTGCTATCTTGTAATTTACATGTAGAGAAAAGTCATAATGGGTTCCTGGCAGGTTCCTCCTCTCCTGCTGATCCACAAGGCCAAGTTCACATAGCAGCAGCCAAGCTACCTCTTCTGTTCCATCCCAAACGTGAACGGCTTCCAGATAATAATCCTTATAAAGTGACTACAAGGAAAAGCTATGACTCTCAGTTCCTAGAGAGTGAAGCTAGCCATAGATATTACATAAAAGACTTAAAGAGGAAGTCCCACGAACACGAAAATTGGCAGGCAGGTGGGGTGGGTGAGAAAATAACAAGTGAACTCGCCTGTCCCCGCGCCTCTGTTGCACTGCTCTAGGGTCCTGTTCACCGGCTCTCATCTTCAGCTGGAGACTCTTCCAGCAGCAATGTCATGGCTGGCTGAGTGATTGCCCGCTCAGCCAGCCAGTGATTGGGACGATGTCCTGCATCCAGTCACTGATTGGCTGGGCGGGCATGACATTGCAGCTAGCAGAGCTTCAGGACTCCGGCTGCTATGAACGGGACCTGGGAGCAGCACTACAAGGCACGGGGGGATGGGTGAGTTTGTTAATTATTCCCCCCCCCCAACTATTTTAGTGTTCATGAGACTTCTCCTTTAGCAGTGAACCTGTATGTCATATTGATTGGGGGGGGGGGGGGGGTTGTTGGGGTCAGCCAGTACATGAAGCCAGTCATACTTATTAATCATCCTGAATATGGCTGCTGAAAAGGATGATTAATTCTGAACCATATAAATAATGGCAATGATAACTTCCCAGAGTAGAAGTCTCAGGCCTTATTCACATGTTCAGTGTTTTTCAAGAAAAAAAAAAAAAAAAAAAAGAAAAGTGTTTTTTTCAGGCCCTTATAGTCTTTCTGTGCATGTGTGGTGTATCCGTAGTGCATATGCAATTATTTTGCGGATCTGTTTAATCTGTATTGTACTAGTTTACTTAAGTGAATCATATTAAATAAAAATTTAACCACTTTTTCCATTGCAGATCCGCATTTTTTGTGGACGATATGGATGCCAAAAGGTTACAATCTGTAAAAAATAGTGGATCCCATTGACTTCTATTGACTATCTACTGATCGTGTGAATAGCTTAAATGAAAGCAATGGGCAATAACCCAAGTATATAACTGCGGATCCGCAACTGCAGACATAATTTCGGAACACGTGAATAACTCCTCGTTCATTAATTTATTCATTCAGTCGTCAGAGACAGGGGCTGATTAACTTTGCAATGGGCCCCGGGCTGTTCACCAAGCTTGGGCCCCCCCCCCCAACCCACTGTAACTATGATGGCACTAACTTAAAGGACAACTCCGGCGGGACCCCCCCCCCAAAAAAAACACAGACACACACAGACACCATACTCACCATCCCTCCGGTGACGATCGCCACTCCATTCGCCCGCCGTCCGCCTCACCGTCACCTGCCTCCGCCGTCCATCGATGTCTCTAGCTTCCGGGTCCATGAGAGAGAAAAGGCTGCCAGTGCGCTTGCGCACCGGCAGCCTTTTCATTGGCTGGAGCGCATCACATGGCTTCCAGCAAGCTCAGTCAATCAGGGCTGAGCAAGCTGGAAGCCATGTGATGCGCTCCAGCCAATGAAAAGGCTGCTGGTGCGCATGTGCACCAGCAGCCTTTTCTCTCCCATTCACTCTCAATGAAGACGCCGAGGAGGAAGAAGACCCGGACCGCCCCCAGCTCTGAAATCACCCGACACCAGAGAAGAGGACTGTGACGACCGTAATAGGTAATGTATATATTCTTTAACTTCCGGGGTGGGGGGTCGGGGGTCGGAAAGTGGGGGAGGGGGGCCAGACCGGGTATTTAACCACATTACAAAGTTATATAATTTTGTAATAAATTTTTCGCCAGAGTTGTCCTTTAAGTCTTTATCCTCCATAATGCAGCCTGTAAAGGACCTGTGGTGACATCATTGTCACATGATAAGGTCCTTTAATATATTCTCTAATGTTACTGCATTGTCTCTTGGCTGCAGTTTTGCCCTGATTTGTGCAAAATTGCGGTAAAAAGCAGCTATTTTTATGCAAATCATGACTGAATATAAGTCTGTTTAGGGGGCCATGGGCCCCTCAGGAGCTCAGGGCCCCGGGCTTCCACCCAAATCGGACCTATTATAATCCGCTACTGGGCGGAGACCTTATTACTTTGAATAAATTTGAATGATATAACAATAATTCGCGCGATAATCGTCATGTGTAATGGGGCCCTTAGTTTGACCTCTTTTCAAGCACAAGGAGGGCATTTGACTAACTTATATTATGGTCTCTGACTACCACTCACAGCCTGATTGTTGCAGCACCCAATGGACACCATTGACTTTTTGGATTTGGGAAAGTTTATTATTTTGAATCTCTTTTTGCTGTTTTATTTGAGGTGAACATTACACACGGTGCAGTGGATGCAAGAGGGATCACACCCATCTATCCACATTCATCCAGTGGCCAAAGAGTCAAGCTGATCTAACAAGAAATTGGAAAAGAGGACCCCCTTGTCCTAGGATAGAGGAGAATGGTGGCTGAACTGTGCTGAACAAGCAGGGGTTGCAGTTAGCCTTGGGCTCTCTGCTTGTGCATGGCTGTTCCCAGCTGATTTCCTTGCTTAGTTGCTCTGTTTGCTATTCACATGTGCAGCAGCTGGGCATGCTGTTACCTTGTGATCATGTTCTAATGACTTCCTCTGCATGTGGTGTCGTCGCTGTGTGTACACTGGCATAGTCGCACTGTTTGAGTTGGCTGCTTTTCCCTCATTACTGCCTGTGAGCTCATGATTTGTCCCTGAGGGACTGTTAGCAGATGCTTCACACCTTGTGTGTTTTTACAGCTACTAGGAAGTGACTTTTGTCGCTCTCTTGTGTAGACGGTGGAATATGGAGGTCTGTTTTCTGGGAGTAGTCCTGCGCTAGGGTTGGTGGGATATAAGACACTGCAGTATAGTCATCTGGCTCGATTTATGGTGACCCTGGGCTATAGACATGGACCTGTCTGCATCCTGTGGGTCCACTGAGCCACTGTGGGCCTTGGAGGTGCCTGGTGGGATGATGCCATTGTCTGGGATTCTATCACTTTGCATTGTTACTTGTTCAGACATTTGTACATAGTGGTTAGGTTGTGGACATACTAAAGTTTTTCTACCACAAAAACTACAGCAGGAAATCACAGCACCGTACCTCTGTGTGGTTCACGCTAATTTGGTAAAATATGGTTTTGCTGTGGATTCTGGTTACATCTCTTTCTTACAATGAAATCCATGAGGAATTCCCTCATCAGGTCTTCACACTCAGCTCTTATCATTGCACAATATGAATTAAAGGGTAATAGTGAGTTGATACGGGCTGTCCAGTTTCTCTTATTACACAGGCGTTGTATTATGTCCCCAGATACGTTCTACTAAGCATTATAATGTGGGCTGATATTTGAGCCCCTCATGGGAAAGTCATGTTTGAGGCTGAGACTGCAGGTCACTCTCTGATGCTCAGATTGTGGGTCTGGAGGTGAAGCAAAGGGGGGTACAGACAGGGCCTGACAGTGTATGAGGACAGCAAATCTAGAAGCGGGATTTGAAGGTCTGGGAGTGTGCACTGGGGCTGCGGAACTGGGCGGTTCTCGTTGCCAGACTCTGCCTTGCTCCAGTGGTTACTACAGTGTTTATGCCCATGGTCCACACATTGATAGCCATTGTAATTTATTAAAGTCATTGTAAATGGCACAGCATTTCCCTTGGCTCCAATATTGGACCACTTTGGGCCCCTAGGTACCCAGATCTCTGCACCCTTGTAGTAAAGCTCTGTGTACAGTTCTGTTAGAGGAACCCATCTGGCCCTTTCTGGTAACATATAATCTATAGGCCAATTGAATGGATCACTAGAATCCTACAATTAGATGGGTGTATGGTTATGATGGCTAATACAATGTGTGTAGAGGTAGCAATCACCTTGAAGCCTTTGTGTCTACAGGGACCTGAATGTCCCTCTGCTCCATTAGAAGACACTGTTGCTATAGATGGAAAATGGCAGGTGGGTCCCTGCTATTGGGGCCCAGGCACTACAGTTCACCTCTCTCATCTCTGTTATTTATTTAATTTTTTTTCATAATTTCCATTTACTGTAAAACATAAACTTTAGTAGAAATGACCCTGGAGCTTGGATCGGCCACTAACCAGGACCAGATGTATATTCTCTCCTTAGATTTGGCCACTCAACTTATTTTCTCTGCTCGTATTCTGAGAAGACCTTTCCTCCCTGTTCAGGAATGAGCGATATCACTTGTCAGGCAACTTACAAGGATTTCTTCAGAAACCATCTGTTCAACGATAGTCTAAGTTACCCGATGGAAGACCCAACGTTCACGGCCTCAGCCACAAACGTTTATTAGAATCTTCTTTGTTCTTGCCTTAACATCAATCAGGAAACTTTGTCCAGTCGAATGGAGGGGTCATTCATAGAGTAGTCTAGGGTCAGGAGTGGAACATTTCCCCTTTGGCGTTGACAGTAGATTCTGCTATAATATTTTGTGATGGCAAGAAAAGTAGAGGTAAAGATATAAGGACAATGACTAGGACGCTTCTCATGGTTATCTGTGCCCATAGAGGAAAGTTGTAGATTCTGGGATGGGTGTAAAGCTTTGGACTGCAGATATTGTACAGTGAGGATGGCCCATTTCTTCTAGACTTTTCTTAATGAGATGGTTGGTGCCAGTAGGAATGATGGCTGCTCTGGTCCAGGATGTTTCCTTAGCATAGTTGACCTTCTTGAGGAAGACTTAACCTGACTGATGAAGATGAAGACGATGAAGTAAATACAAAGCTTGATGTCATCAATTGTCTTGAGAAATGGCCAGCAACCACCTATAACTGTCATGTTTTGGGGGCAGTCCTGGGTCCTCATAGTCCTTAATAAGGACTTGAGGTTGGAGCGTTGGTATGGAGAAGAATCCCTCAGTCCTCTGAATTTGTGGCCATAAGCCCTATTACACAGGCCGATGGTGAGGAGCAAGTGAGCGCCGACTAGTCAGATTAGCACTCGCTTGCTCCTCGTTCCCGGCGCTATTACACACGCCGACAGTGAGTGGGGGGTCGACAGGTAGGTGTGGGAGGGAGTCCCCAGACAAACTTTAGATCATCTAGGGAGCCCATAGGAGATGGCTGCGGTCTGCTGCCGCAGCTCCTGTTGCATGGGGTGGCCAGTAAACCGCCGTTATCATTCAAACATTTTTAACATGTTGAAAGGCAAGGATCAGCCAACATTGTGCATGTTGCCTGATCGTTGTCTTTTAAGGGTACGTTCACACCTACAGGATCTGCAGCAGATCCGCAGCAGATTTGATGTTGTGTTCAGTTATTTAAATGAAATCTGCTGCGGCTCTGCAGCAAAAAATCAGCTGCAGATCCTGTAGGTGTGAACGCACCCTAACATTAACTATTACACCAACTGATTATTGGCTGTAATGGTGGATAATCGGCCAAATACTGCCGATAATCACATGGTGTAATAGGGCCTTTAGTCTTGAATTGCCAGAAAGTTTCCATTCATCTGATATTCGATCTCAAGATCCTCGTATGGAGGGTATATGGACCCAGGTCATCTCCTCATGTTATAGGGACTGAATACGGGTCTAGACAACTCCCATTCATATCCACAAAACCTATAACATCTCAAGATGCCCTGGAACCAACTCCCAGAGGATCAGAAAGATTGTCCTCTGCCGGACCTGATTTGGGGGGTGAAGCCTACTATACTTAGCACTACTCTATATATTTACATCAGTTCTGAGAAATAAACAGTTAATATGCTAACCCTGACCAGTCCCATTGAGGGTCTGCACTGTGTTACCCTGTACATGGGCTGAGGGGGAGGCTCTGGGTTAGTCTTGGCCAATGGCCCTTGATATGTCACACAGACGCTGCACAGACTGAAGATCCCGCCACTGCATTATTAGATCTAAGGGAATAAAAAAAGGAATGAAATAGCAAAAAACAACAACTAAGATGATGATGATGGATTAGAGGAGGGAACTATTTATCAAGGCATGGACCTATGGCCTCATGCAGCTGCTTCCTCCACACAGGGGCCTCCCTATACAACTGTATGGGTCTATGAGGCTCATATACGCTTTCTACACAAGGGTCTATGTACTGTTTTTTTTTCCCAAGGGGCCCATATACTTTTTTTTCCCAAGGGGCCCATGTACTGTTCTTACACAAGGGCCCGTATACTGTTCCTGCATAAGGGCTCATATACGTATCCCACACAGGGGTTAATGTACTGTTCCTACACCAAAGCCCATTTACTGTTCTTACACAGGGAGCCATGTACTGTTCTTATATAGGAGGCCATATACTGTTCCTACACAAGGGCTAATGGACTGATCCAACACAGGGGCGCATGTACGGTCCCTACACAGGGACTCATGTACTGTTCTTAAACTAGGGCCCATATGCTATTCGTGCACAGGGGTTGCATATTATTCTTGTATAGGGGCCTATATACAGCTTGTTACAGCCCTGTGTGGATATACAGCTCCACGACTATGACTAGGATGTGTATTTTCCAGCTGATCCCTTTCATTCAGGATTTGTGGGATGCTGTGTATCCGGCGTCTCCTGTATTACGGACGTGCAGCACGGCCTTCATCGTGTCTGGGATTCCATTGCTCCTGTAAGCAGTCATTAGATTTTCCAGGTGCTGAGTACAATTCGCCCTTTGTGCCCCTCTTCTCCCCCATGACATTTTTCTTATAAGAGTCATTCCCTGAAATAACATTTATGTAGATGCAGAAGAAAGTTCTTAGAAAATGAGAATAGAAGATGGAAAATCTCCCTAGGTCTCCTCAGTGAACCTGCTAATTCTCAGAAGATGATGTGAGTCACAGTTCTGGCACGGTCCGTCCTTGCCGGGGCATCAGGTTCATCCCAGTCCACCTCAGATGCCAAACATCCTTATGGAGGATCACCACTTATCTACCACCGGTGGAAAAACAGCAACTTCCTCATGGGCGACTGCCACTTATCTACTGCCGAGGAACAATCAGGAACATCACTAGAGATGAGCGAGCCTCCAAACCTGAGCGTGCAGCAAACAATTACCGGTGGCTGAAGAAGTTGGATGCATCCATAGGCCATAGGTTGTATCTATGTTTTCTAGGACTTCCTAGTCCTGCATCCAACTTCTTTAGCCACTGGTAATCCAATGCCGCACACTCAGGTTAGCTTATTTCTAGTGGTCTCCTACTAGGTATGAGTGAGGAAGATTGTCATGGGAGAAAACCATTTATCTACCACAAAAGAACAATGCGGAAAACATCCTCATGAGAGACGGACGCTTATGTACCACAAGAAAACAATCAGGAATGACCCCTAAGGGAGACCACCACTTATCTACTGCAGGAGACAACACAGCTGGATATATATAAATGAAAGGTACAATGGGGGAGATTTATCAAACATGGTGGCTCAGTTGCCCCTAGCAACCAATCAGATTCCACTTTTCATTCCTCACAAACTCTTTAGAAAATAAAAGGTGGAATCTGATTGGCTGTTAGGGGCACCTGAGCCAGTTCCACTTTACAGGGGCACCTGAGCCAGTTCCACTTTACACAATGTTTAATAAATCTCCCCCAATGTGTCTCCTTGACCTAACAGCAATCTTAGTGTCAGCAGTCTGGAACATGCATTGTAGGTGACAGAATCCCTTAAATACGGAGGACACCACAGGGAAAAACACCACAGAAACACCAAGAAGAGGGGCAACAATGGCCCAGTATCAAACACCGGATGGCAATGAGGGCCCACACACATGGCAGGGTACTCTCTCCTCAGTGTATTAGTGATATGAATAATGTGGTATCCCAGCATGGTCATTTTTCTGTATCATGAGATATGTATACACTCTGGGTACATGTATATGTGATGGACAAGAGCAGAAATACATCCACAAACTGATACCTTTACCGATACATTGTAACAAACCCTTAGTTGTGTGAGCAGGATTAGGTCAGGCATTTAGATTTTCTACAACTAGAGTGTTTAAATTTCTCATAATTTTTAGGATTTCTACTTGCTGTCAGTGAATGTAAACTTGTCCTTATCCCGCTCACTGCTTGTATCTGTGGAGTCGATCCTCTATGATCACACCAGTAACCAGGGCTGTATTTACCACTAGGCACCCGTGGTCCGGTGCTTAGGGCAGCACCAGGGAGCAGGGTAGAAGGAAAAAACTTTTTATTTTACATTTTTTTTTTGTCTCCCACCTCCTGTTTAGACTTGCCAGTAAATCTGGTGTCTTTTCGAAGGGTGAGGGGTGGTGGGTATGGTGGTATTGATCAGGTCTGGTAAGGCGGTGTTATCAAGTCTTAGTATGGTGGTATTGGTCAGGTCTGTTATGGCGGTATTGTTCAGGTCTGGTAGGGCAGTGTTAAATGTGACTAAGACTGATCAGATATCAATATGATGTTCAGAAACTAGAAAATCATGGTGCTAATTAATGAGTGAAGATGGTGGTGTCAGGTTTAGTGCCTAGAGCAGCAGCTGCTGTTAATACACCCTACCAGTAACTAATGTGCTCTATGTCCAGGATCTCTCCTATACTAATACATTGTAACAAGCCCCTCAGCTTGGTCACTATCATTCTTTAGTCTTAAGTGCAGTGGCCCCAGTAGACACTAGATGGCGCACCCATACTGTAACTATGGAAGGCATCAGGTTATGTAGCTACAGTAATAATGACATCCTGTACCTGTGAGATCTGCAGGCTCAGTAAATGTGACTGAGCGCACTCAGCCGACCCCGTGGTCTGCCATAGTAATGGTACAATCATATCAGGCACTGTTTAATGTGAACACATAGTAATGGCCGCTCGTCTAATCTTCTGCTAGGATCCCCCCTCCAATAATCCTCCTGAGGGTCTGACAGCAGGGAAAATGGGCAGGGGCATAACTAGAAATGGCAGGGCC
Source organism: Dendropsophus ebraccatus (assembly GCF_027789765.1). Classification (NCBI taxonomy): domain Eukaryota; kingdom Metazoa; phylum Chordata; class Amphibia; order Anura; family Hylidae; genus Dendropsophus; species Dendropsophus ebraccatus. The sequence goes on along the minus strand of NC_091468.1, from coordinate 57,813,150 downwards.
CCATAGCAAACTTTTTAATGGTCCTCCTTTCAAAGGCAGGCACCATCCATCTTTCTGTGTATTTTTTCATTTGTTTGCATGGTGCACTGGTCATTTCCTACACACCTGGGATTTACAATCAAATAAATTCTATACTATATTATACAATTATTTAATTAAAGATAGACAGGATAGAGGGAAAACATGTTCTAGCACAGAGATCATGTGCTAGATGATCATAACATTAAAAATGAGAACTTAGCATGAATATTAGCTGTTGCAGAACATCTTTGGAAGTGGACTTTATGTGGAATTATACAACAAAAGAACGGCAAGAGGGGACAGGATAGAAGGAAGACATCTTCCGGTACAGAGCCCACGTAGTAACTGATCATAGAATTAAAAATCAGAACCCAGCATTAATAGCTGCTGCTGCAGAAACTCTTTGGAAGCAGACGTGTCAATCACCTGATAGATATAACTTAAGTGTAAAATAGGGTAATATATAGGGAAAACATCTCCCATGTGTAATAGGGAAGGGGCTCTTAAAACTAAAAATCAGAGCTCGGCATACACAGCAGCTGGTGCATACAAAAACGTACACTCTGGGGGGGGGGGGCATCTTAGTGTAGTAGGGGGCCTGGTTACAGTACACACCATCCCTGGTTAGCTACATTCAAGTGAAGTTTTTCCCTGATTCTCCTGGGTGGAGGACACGCACAGAGTAGGCATCCCTGCTGAAGTTACCCAGGGCCTGCCTGTGCCAGGACCCCTGTCCAGGACAGTCCAGCTGTCTGAAGTGAGTACAGACACACGTATATGGAGCAACTAGAGACACTCCATTTCTTTAGACTATCAACTATGTACATTATGCAGTGTTAGACCCTACAAGGAGGACAAGTCAGGGATCATCCCAACCCACGCCATGAACCTCTCTAAACAGTGCAGGGCAGTGTCCTAGCTACAGAGTAACTGACCCGGATAGAGCAAAGCAACCATAACAAAGGTGTATGTACTCTTGCAGTGTATGTGACACTGGATAATTTCAGACACTTAGCTATTCCCAGGTAACCAAGGCTGGGGCTTGTGTCACCCTAGTAGGACAGGTACCCGGACACTGCAGGGCAGAAGATGGTAAGCGACATTATATCTGGCAGAGCACATTACTACCCTGGGATGGGACCCCCGGGACAAACTCCTTTCCTCTTCTCTTCTCAACCTCAGACTATACAAGCACCGCTACATCTATCTCTATTATCACAGATTCAGTGAAACTCAGTCTGTATCAAAGAGAAGTTCTTTATTGCCAGAGTATTCTGTATTAAAAGAGACTGTTAGTAAAGGCATTATATTTATTCTACTGGGACTCAGTCATCATTACACCTGCACCAGCACCTTTACACATCGTTAAATACCTTGGATCACTCTCCCCTTTCTGTGGGTGACGGATCCTTCCTCTTTGAACCACCGTGATAGGAGCACGAAGGGCATCTATCACCTCCCGACAGGTCACCGACCATTTTAGGGGGATACAACCAGCCACCACTAAAAGCAGGCATACCATCACACCTGTGTGCTGAACTAGCACTGGCATCACAACATAACCACCCTTGGCTGAGCGGTATCGTGCCACTGATGATAACATCCCAGTGGTACCACACCACACAAGTAAACGGGTAACATTATGACCCACAAGTGGCCGCAACCATGCCCCCTCAGTCACCAGAAATTGGTCAATAAATGCTTCCTTATTATCACAGCAGCAGCAATTCAGTGCTTGGTGTAACCCTTTCCTTGCTGTGATCCTGCTGATGTTTCTTTCCATTCTACTCCTGTAGAACCTTGTTAGCCCAGTGCATCAGTAATCCTTTCTACCCTCACTCACCATCTATCCCCCAGCACAGCCTGTTCAGCACAATCTCATAAATCAAGGGATGACGTCAGCTGATTGCTGTTTGTTTTTTTACACTGGGCAATAATTGCCTGGTGTAAAAAAGCTGATACAGCTACCACTTCTACTAGTATGATCATCACTACTACTACTAAAACTTCTATTACTATTTCTTCTTTTATTAGCAGCCCAGAGATTGGGAATTGCTTTACGAGTGACGCTATGGAAACTACAAAAAGATGGGGAACTACTGTAAGAATGATACTATGGTCACTGCTATGAATGAAGGTAGTGATTTTGAGCTCCACATGTGGGCTGGTACTGTGGACACTAACATGTGCGGGGTTCTGCTAATATGTGTCAGGAATAAGGAGTCATGTGCTGGGCTCTACAGTGCCATTACTATGTATCACGGAAGAGGTGTCCTGTGCTGGGCTCTGCTGTGCCACTACTATGTATTAGGGATGAGGAGTCCTGTGCTGGGCTCTGCTGTGCCATTACTATGTATCAGGGATGAGGAGTCCTGTGCTGGGCTCTGCTGTGCCATTACTATGTATCAGGGATGAGAAGTCTGGTGTTGGGCTCTGCTGTGCCATTACTATGTATCAGGGAAGAGGTGTCCTGTGCTGGGCTCTGCTGTGCCATTACTATGTATTAGGGATGAGGAGTCCTGTGCTGGGCTCTGCTGTGCCATTACTATGTATCAGGGATGAGGAGTCCTGTGCTGGGCTCTGCTGTGCCATTACTATGTATTAGGGATGAGGAGTCCTGTGCTGGGCTCTGCTGTGCCATTACTATGTATCAGGGATGAGGAGTCCTGTGCTGGGCTCTGCTGTGCCATTACTATGTATCAGAGATGAGCAGTCTGGTGCTGGGCTCTGCTGTGCCATTACTATGTATTAGGGATGAGCAGTCTGGTGCTGGGCTCTGCTGTGCCATTACTATGTATCAGGGAAGAGGTGTCCTGTGCTGGGCTCTGCTGTGCCATTACTATATATTAGGGATGAGGAGTCTGGTGTTGGGTTCTGCTGTGCCATTACTATGTATTAGGGATGAGGAGTCTGGTGTTGGGCTCTGCTGTGCCATTACTATGTATCAGGGAAGAGGTGTCCTGTGCTGGGCTCTGCTGTGTCATTACTATGTATTAGGGATGAGGAGTCTGGTGTTGGGCTCTGCTGTGCCATTACTATGTATCAGGGATGAGGAGTCCTGTGCTGGGCTCTGCTGTGCCATTACTATGTATCAGAGATGAGCAGTCTGGTGCTGGGCTCTGCTGTGCCATTACTATGTATCAGGGATGAGCAGTCTGGTGTTGGGCTCTGCTGTGCCATTACCATGTATCAGGGAAGAGGTGTCCTGTGCTGGGCTCTGCTGTGCCATTACTATGTATTACGGATGAGGAGTCTGGTGCTGGGCTCTGCTGTGCCATTACTATGTATTACGGATGAGGAGTCTGGTGCTGGGCTCTGCTGTGCCATTACTATGTATCAGGGAAGAGGAGTCCTGTGCTGGGCTCTGCTGTGCCATTACTATGTATTAAGGATTAGGAGTCCTGTGCTGGGCTCTGCTGTGCCATTACTATGTATCAGGGATGAGGAGTCCTGTGCTGGGCTCTGCTGTGCCATTACTATGTATCAGGGATGAGGAGTCCTGTGCTGGGCTCTGCTGTGCCATTACTATGTATCAGAGATGAGCAGTCTGGTGCTGGGCTCTGCTGTGCCATTACCATGTATCAGGGAAGAGGTGTCCTGTGCTGGGCTCTGCTGTGCCATTACTATGTATTAGGGATTAGCAGTCTGGTGCTGGGCTCTGCTGTGCCATTACTATGTATCAGGGATGAGGAGTCTGGTGTTGGGCTCTGCTGTGTCATTACTATGTATTAGGGATGAGGAGTCTGGTGTTGGGCTCTGCTGTGCCATAACTATGTATCAGAGATGAGAAGTCTGGTGTTGGGCTCTGCTGTGCCATTACTATGTATCAGAGATGAGCAGTCTGGTGCTGGGCTCTGCTGTGCCATTACTATGTATCAGGGAAGAGGTGTCCTGTGCTGGGCTCTGCTGTGCCATTACTATGTATTAGGGATGAGGAGTCTGGTGCTGGGCTCTGCTGTGCCATTACTATGTATTAGGGATGAGAAGTCTGGTGTTGGGCTCTGCTGTGTCATTACTATGTATTAGGGATGAGGAGTCTGGTGCTGGGCTCTGCTGTGCCATTACTATGTATTAGGTATGAGGAGTCTGGTGCTGGGCTCTGCTGTGCCATTACTATGTATTAGGGATTAGGAGTCTGGTGTTGGGCTCTGCTGTGCCATTACTATGTATTAGGTATGAGGAGTCTGGTGTTGGGCTCTGCTGTGCCATTACTATGTATCAGGGAAGAGGAGTCCTGTGCTGGGCTCTGCTGTGCCATTACTATGTATCAGGGATGAGCAGTCTAGTGTTGGGCTCTGCTGTGCCATTACTATGTATCAGGGAAGAGGTGTCCTGCGCTGGGCTCTGCTGTGCCATTACTATGTATCAGGGATGAGGAGTCTGGTGTTGGGCTCTGCTGTGCCATTACTATGTATTAGGGATGAGGAGTCTGGTGTTGGGCTTTGCTGTGTCATTACTATGTATTAGGGATGAGGAGTCTGGTGTTGGGCTCTGCTGTGCCATTACTATGTATTAGGGATGAGGAGTCTGGTGTTTGGCTCTGCTGTGCTATTAGTATGTATTCAGGGGCGGTCTTGGCATTTCTGGGGCCCCAAGCAAAGTCATGTCTGGGGCCCCCCCATGCCCCCCCTCTTCGACATGCGCTGCCCCCCCCCCCAGTAGTCCTCTTATAACCCTCCTACCACCATACAGAGATTACATATCACCTCAAAACTGCTCTGAACAAAACAGGAAGATATTACCAATGATGCCATAACATAATACTGCCACACCATGACCCCTATCACTACAGCCCCTATAACAGAGTGCAGTTACATCCAGTGACTTACAGGAGGCGTCTTCTCTGATCAGCGTCTTTTACTTTTTTTTCTTTCTCTCTCCATCCAGCCTGAGCCACCTTGAAGTCTTCTCCCGGCTGGTAATCTTCCCTCCAGAATCTGTCAGAGAAATATTTTAGGCTCCAACACATACAGTAGTTAGGTCCCCTGTACCCCTATATAGTAGTTACGCCCCTCTGTGCCCCCACAGGTTAAAGGTGTCCCTGTGCCCCCACTTAATAATTAGGTATGTTCTGTGCCCCAGTATAGTAGTGAGGCATATAGGCACTTCTGTGCAGTCCCAATGTAATTAAGACCGCTGTGTGCTGTCCCCAGTTATATAGACCCCTTGTGCGCTGCCGACAGTAGTAAATACCACTTGTGTGCTGCCCCCAGTAGTATATACCTCTTGTGTGCTGTCCCCAGTGGTATATAGACCCCCCTGTGTGACCCGCCCTGTGTGACCCCGTGTGCTCCCCCCAGTTGTATATACCCCCCGTGTGCTGCCCCCAGTTGTATATACCCCGTGTGCTGCCCCCAGTTTTATATACCTCTTGTGTGCTCCCCCACTTGTATATAGCCTCCCTGTGAGCTCCCCCACTTGTATATAGCCCCCCTGTGAGCTCCCCCACTTGTATATAGCCCCCTGTGAGCTCCCCCACTTGTATATAGTCCCCTGTGAGCTCCCCCACTTGTATATAGCCCCCTGTGTGCTCCCGTTTATATAGCCCCCCCTGTGCGCTCCCCCCGTTTATATAGCCCCCGTGCACTCCCCCACTTATATAGAGCCCCCCTGTGTGCTCTCCTGTTTATATAGCCCCCCCCTGTGCGCTCCCCCGTTTATATAGACCCCCACTTTGTGCTCCCCCCGTTTATATAGCCCCCTGTGCGCTCCCCCTGTTTATATAGCCCCCTGTGCGCTCCCCCCGTTTATATAGCCCCCCCTGTGCGCTCCTCCCGTTTTATATAGGCCCCCAATATATAACACACAAAAAAAACCCCAAAAAAACATTTTTACTCACCTGGGTCCGGCGTCTCCTCTTCTCGTCTCTTCCCTCTTGTGGCCGCGGGAAGTGTTTCCCTGCGGTCACAAGAGGCCGCTCTCCCGTTGTCATGGCACCGGCGCTCCAGTGACGCCTCGAGCGCCGGCACCAGAGACACAGAGCAGCCTCTTGTGACCGCAGGGAAAACACTTCCTGCGGCCACAAGAGTAACTGACAGGGAGGGAGCCAATGGCTCCTGCCCTGTCAGTGCCGCTGCTGCCTGTAACTATGTGCGCTCGTTACGAGCGCACATAGTTAGCCGCAGCGGTCTAGGGCACCAGAGCGGGGCCCCCCTGGATGTCGGGGGCCCCACGCAATTGCGTGGTATGCGTGGTGCCCAAGACCGCTACTGTATGTATTAGGGATGAGGAGTCTGGTGTTGGGCTCTGCTGTGCCATTACTATGTATTAGGGATGAGGAGTCTGGTGTTAGGCTCTCTGTGCCATTACTATGTATCAGGGATGAGGAGTCTGGTGTTGGGCTCTGCTGTGCCATTACTATGTATTAGGGATGAGGAGTCTGGTGTTGGGCTCTGCTGTGCCATTACTATGTATTAGGGATGAGGAGTCTGGTGTTGGGCTCTGCTGTGCCATTACTATGTATTAGGGATGAGGAGTCTGGTGTTGGGCTCTGCTGTGCCATTACTATGTATTAGGGATGAGGAGTCTGGTGTTGGGCTATGCTGTTACTATGTTTCAGAGATGAAGTGCTGGATTCTGTTCTGCTAAGTGTATTCATGGCATTCGCTTCTGTTCCTGATTCATTGCATTTCCTGGTGGCCATTGCACGTGTTCGCTGATTTGCCATGTTTTCATTGGTTTCCTCCACGGATCATTCTACATAAAGACCCTGTTACCTGAGAGTCCCAGTGAGTCCCCCCTAACCACAGGCCCATCTTGTATGAATCAGTGTCTCAAAGTTGTAGGGTCTTTCTGAGATCCCTGCGCTGGCCCCAGACGTCATCGTGCACATGTTGGCACAGATCCCTCAGACCACAGTACGAGGCTTCTACATCACTTGCTGATGCCTGGAAAGTGATTGTGTATGTGAGGCATCATACGAGTCAGAGGCCCTGTGCCGATCTTACCGTAAGTGACGCCACCACTCCATGTGAAGCCCCCTGGGCCACAGCGTCTGTCTGGATACTGATCATCTCGATCAGTATCAGAGCGCTGTAGATTTCTCTACTTCCCCCCTATTCCCTCTTCATAAAGAGTCAACAGTATACAATCAAAGAAGAGCACCCCAACATTGATCTGACCCCCCCCCCCATGGTAGCCAGATCTAGGAGACTGCAGGGGATGAAGCTCCAAAGCAAAGTGTTCACCAGGGCCCCGTCTACCCTCCATACCCTTGCACCACCACATTGCAGAAAACTGCGCCAATTAAATCTTGGTGGTGTGGACTATGCAGTGTAAGAGACTCCAAGTCTTAGATCCTTAAATACTGCCAGATGAGAAATGGTTAATAGTGACATTCATAGACTTTTCCTTCCACATGGTCATCCAGCTGTGCGCAGCATTACACCATCTCCCCAACAACGTCCCATCTGCTGCTATTGTGTTTATTTACGTAAATTACTGCAAAGGCAAAACACAACAAGATACTTCATGAAAAAGACATAGGCAACATTTACCCCACTGAACACGTGTGCGCCAGCGGCGGCAATTCTAGGAAAAGAGGATTCTCAAAAAAAAAAGCTTCAACCAGGGAGAAGATCAGATGTGTGGGGACGCTTCAGTATTCACTAAAGGAACATAAAATTATAAAGATGAGAAGAGAGATTTTTAAGCATCTTTCCCATACCATATAATCCCATACCCATATCTACATAATATACAGTATACACAGTGGTGCCTTGAATTACGAGCATAATTTGTTCCGGGACGGCGCTTGTAATCCAAAGCATGTTTTGCCATAAGAAATCATTGAAATGCAGACAATTGGTTCACACCCCAAAAATAATGATTTATTATTCTGAATAACATGTAAAAGAAATTAAACAAACATTCAGAAACAGCAGAATATGTGATATTATAAGTTACTGTACAGTAATGGAGAGGATGGGAAACACAAGGGCTGACAGAGACTGCAGGGAGCATGAAGGAATGAGCAGGACAGATGTGGGCACATACATGCAGCACTCTCTGTCCGGGGAGAGAGGGGTTACAGCTATGGAGAGATTACCTCCACAGTCCTGTCCTCTGATGTAAGCCCCAGCCTGAAGTGGATCTGCAATGATTTGGAAGGTGAGTGAGACTTCCTGGGTCAGAGTACAGGGCTGTAGACCCCACTATGCAGACCATTCCCCTCTTCCACTTGCGCTCACACCCAGTACAGGGAGCTCTTAAACCAAAGCAATGCTCTTAAACCAAGTGACAATTTTGAAAAAACTGTGAGCTCTTAAACCAAGTTACTCTTAAACCAAGGTACCACTGTACTATAATACTGCTCCTATATAAAAAAAATATAACTAATATAATCCTGTCTTTTCCCATTCTGTCTGCAGCAGCTATGGTGAGCGCAATACCTCATCCAGACTTGTGCTGTTTGGGGGCGACCTTCTCCGCTGGCGGTGCTGGCCGGGTTCTGGTGTGGTGTTTTTGGGTCTGGTCCTGTGGCATGGGGTCGCAGGGCCGTCCCATGGCCCCCGTTCCCTGACTGTGCATGCCTGCGGGGTTGGTGGCCACTGACTGGCACGGTGTGAACTTAGTGTAGGGACCCATGTGTATCAGATACCGGCACGAGGTACATGGGGCAGTATGGCTTGATCAATTCATACACAAAATTCTAGTATCAGCCATAGGTGTGAAGTGCAGCGCTCTTTTTCTTCCCTGACCGCATAACTACTATAATACTGCACCTATACAGAAGAATATAACTGCTATAATACTGCTCCTATGTACAAGAGTATAACTACTATAATACTGATCCTATATACAAGAATATAACCACTATAATACTGCTCCTATATACAAGAATATAACCACTATAATACTGCTCCTATATACAGGAATATAACTACTATAATACTGCTCCTATATACAAGAATATAACCACTATAATACTGCTCCTATATACAGGAATATAACTACTATAATACTGCACCTATACAGAAGAATATAACTGCTATAATACTGCTCCTATGTACAAGAGTATAACTACTATAATACACGAACTGGAGAGAATGGAACCGCTGCACATCCCATCTATGGCTGATACTAATGCCGCTAGGCCTATATTAAAAATCAACACCAGAGTGTCTGTATATGAATTGATCAAGCCATATTGCCCCGTGTACCACCGCGCAGGTCCTCTGGTCCACACGGGTCCCTACGCTAACTCCACACCGTGTCGGTCAGCGACCGCCAACCCCGCAAAGCGTGCACGTGCAGGGGAGGGAGGCCATGGAACGGCCCTGCAACCCCAATGTCACAGGACCAGACCCAAACAGCCCCACGAAAACCCAGCCAGCACCACCGGCGGGGAAGGCTGCCCCCAAACGACACAAGTATGGATATGGTATTACAGGGTTGCAGGGCCGTTCCATGGCCTCCCTTCCCTGCACGTGCACGCTTTGCGGGGTTGGTGCTTCTTCCAGCCAGGAGTCCTAGTAGTTAAATTCTTGTATATAGGAACAGTATTATAGTAGTTATATTCTTATATAGAGGAGCAGTATTATAGTAGTTATATTCTTGTATATAGGAGCAGTATTATAGTAGTTATATTCTTGTATATAGGGGCAGTATTATAGTAGTTATATTCTTGAATATAAAGGCAGTATTATATTAGTTATATTCTTGTATATAGGGGCAGTATTATAGTAGTTATAGTAGTAAACAAGAGTTCAATCGGCACCACAGCAATAAGCACGCTGCAGCGAAGCAATACACTGGACGGGATGCAATACACTGATGACCGTGTGGGGTGCTACCATAAGACATAGAATTAAATAGTAAATGGTAGAAAAAGACGGTGCACTCACCACTTATGACAGTCTTTATTTTCTCATTAGCGGTAAATAGCCTGAGGAGGAGGACGAAGATCTTCGTCCTACCCCCAGGCTATGTACCGCTAATGAGAAAATAAAGACTGTCATAAGTGGTGAGTGCACCGTCTTTTTCTACCATTTACTATTATAGTAGTTATATTCTTGTATATAGGAGCAGTATTATATCAGTTATATTCTTGTATATAGGGGCAGGATTATAGTAGTTATATTCTTGTATATAGGAGCAGTATTATAGTATTTATATTCTTGTATATAAGGGACAGTATTATAGTAGTTATATTCTTGTATATAAGGGACAGTATTATAGTAGTTATATTCTTGTACGTAGGAGCAGTATTATAGTAGTTATATTCTTGTATATAGAAGCAGTATTATAGTAGTTATATTCTTGTATATAGGGGCAGTATTATAGTAGTTATATTCTTGTATATAGGAGCAGTATAATAGTAGTTATATTCTTGTATATAGGAGGCAGTATTATAGTGGTTATACACGAACTGGAGAGAATGGAACCGCTGCACATCCCATCTATGGCTGATACTAATGCCGCTAGGCCTATATTAAAAATCAACACCAGAGTGTCTGTATATGAATTGATCAAGCCATATTGCCCCGTGTACCACCGCGCAGGTCCTCTGGTCCACACGGGTCCCTACGCTAACTCCACACCGTGTCGGTCAGCGACCGCCAACCCCGCAAAGCGTGCACGTGCAGGGAAGGGAGGCCATGGAACGGCCCTGCAACCCTGTAATACCATATCCATACTTGTGTCGTTTGGGGGCAGCCTTCCCCGCCGGTGGTGCTGGCTGGGTTTTCGTGGGGCTTTTTGGGTCTGGTCCTGTGACATTGGGGTTGCAGGGCCGTTCCATGGCCTCCCTCCCCTGCACGTGCACGCTTTGCGGGGTTGGCGGTCGCTGACCGACACGGTGTGGAGTTAGCGTAGGGACCCGTGTGGACCAGAGGACCTGCGCGGTGGTACACGGGGCAATATGGCTTGATCAATTCATATACAGACACTCTGGTGTTGATTTTTAATATAGGCCTAGCGGCATTAGTATCAGCCATAGATGGGATGTGCAGCGGTTCCATTCTCTCCAGTTCGTGTATAACCACTATAATACTGCCTCCTATATACAGGAATATAACCACTATAATACTGCCTCCTATATACAAGAATATAACTACTATTATACTGCTCCTATATACAAGAATATAACTACTATAATACTGCCCCTATATACAAGAATATAACTACTATAATACTGCTTCTATATACAAGAATATAACTACTATAATACTGCTCCTACGTACAAGAATATAACTACTATAATACTGTCCCTTATATACAAGAATATAACTACTATAATCCTGCCCCTATATACAGGAATATAACTACTATAATACTGCTCCTATATACAAGAATATAACTGATATAATACTGCTCCTATATACAAGAATATAACTACTATAATAGTAAATGGTAGAAAAAGACGGTGCACTCACCACTTATGACAGTCTTTATTTTCTCATTAGCGGTACATAGCCTGGGGGTAGGACGAAGATCTTCGTCCTCCTCCTCAGGCTATTTACCGCTAATGAGAAAATAAAGACTGTCATAAGTGGTGAGTGCACCGTCTTTTTCTACCATTTACTATTTAATTCTATGTCTTACGGTAGCACCCCACACGGTCATCAGTGTATTGCATCCCGTCCAGCGTATTGCTTCGCTGCAGCGTGCTTATTGCTGTGGTGCCGATTGAACTCTTGTTTACTACTATAACTACTATAATACTGCCCCTATATACAAGAATATAACTAATATAATACTGCCTTTAAATTCAAGAATATAACTACTATAATACTGCCCCTATATACAAGAATATAACTACTATAATACTGCTCCTATATACAAGAATATAACTACTATAATACTGCTCCTCTATATAAGAATATAACTACTATAATACTGTTCCTATATACAAGAATTTAACTACTAGGACTCCTGGCTGGAAGAAGCACCCATAGGTTTGAAACCGCTATCCCAGGGTGAACACACCCTCTGATCAACCTCCCTTATATACCTCATGGAGTAATAAAGATTATCAAGCTGCTTAACCTGGTGAGCGCCTGAACACTGTTTGTTCTGCCTATCTCCACATTACTACTATAATACTGCCCCCTAGCTATAGGAATATAAATACCATAATATCGCCTCCTATATACAAGAGTGTAACTACTTTAATACTGCCCCTTGTACAGATGTATAAATAAAATAATACCGCCTTCTATATGTAAGAATGTATCTATGCTTAACTAGTCCTTGTTTACAAAGCTCTTTAAGGGTATAAACCCACACACCGTATATGCAGCAAATACGCAGCAGATGTGATGGTGAAGATTTGATGCTGTGTTCAGTTATTTAGATCTAATTTGCTGCATATCGCAGTAGTAAATACGCTGCATATACGGTGTTTGGGTTTATACCCTAAAGACATCTTTCCATCTCCTGCAGTTTTGATAGTTGCGGGACTTCTCTGGATAATTTCACTTTCTTTTCAAGAAGTACAGAGAAGGGGTTAATACTGGGTGATGCCTCACAGGGTCTGGTTAGTCCAGGCAGCTGCGGTGATGTTTGGGGCTCTTGCTCTCTGTGACCCAAGCTCATGGCGGCTTTTATCTTGCTGACATTCTGGCAGGTTTACATGTTGACATGATGGAGGATTAGAAGAGTGAGATGTGGTGATGTCTTGATGCTGCTGCGAGGGGCTGGAGGGTGTCGGACCAATAAACTCACACGCGTGCCTGCCCTGAAATGTGCGACGCAGCTGCTGTGCAGGACCCGGGCCTGGGAACACGGCCAGACCATAGTCAGTGACTCTTTACCACGAAACACGCTTTTACAGAGAGGAGGTGGATAGTTACAGAGGACCATCAAAGAGGAGGCCCATCTCATGTATCACATGGTCATGGACAGGTCAACAACAACTTTCCGGTGGGTTAAACACAGACATTGGGGTTCTCCTTACTGATGGTTCTAGATCTTGGAACATGGGTGGTCCAGTGTTTGTTCCCCAACCCTGCTTCTCAGTGTGGTCTAGATCTACAAAGACTGAAAACACCTGAGGATAAGCGGCTATCCTGAAGTGAGGGACCCTTCTTCCCAGGCCCCATGGGCCCTGCAAGGGCTGGCAACTGAGTAGCTTCACACTTGGACCTTTATTATTACATCTGTCTTATGCTCTAAATAACATAGTTAGTAAGGTTGAAAGAAGACAAGAGTCTATCAAGTTCAACCTAGAGAAACCCTACTGTGTTGATCCAGAGGAAGTCAAAAAACCCTATAAGGCAGATGCCAGTTGCCCCATCACAGGGAGAAAACTCCTTCCTGACTCCAATGGCGATCAGAATAATCACCGGAAATCTAATGCCCCTAACTTGTAATATTATATTTTTGAAGAGAAGCATCCAGGCCTCCCTTGAACTTATTTAATGAATCAGCTATGACAACATTCTGTGGCAGAGAGTTCCACAGTCTCACTACTTTTACAGTTAAGAATCCGCCTCTGTGCTGATGGTGAAACCTTTTTTACACGCTATTACACGCGGCAACAGTGAGCGTGTAAGAGTCGGGGGGGCTGCGGAGAGGCTGCCCGGGTGATCGCTAGATCTTCCGGGCAGCCCATAGCATATAGCGGCGGTCTGGTGCTGCTGCTCCTATTCCACAAAGCAACGGCAGCAGATCGCTACTATATATATGTTGAAAGACCAACAACTAGAACAATCAGCCGACAAGCTTGATAACCTTGGTAGCTTGATAACCTTGGTCTTGTTACTGTAACCCACCCATTCCCTTCCTATAGTCTTCGCAGGTTTGTTCCATAGAGAGAAGACTTGGCTTATGGTTGCCAAATACCCCTATGTGGGCAAAGACGGGAAATTTCCCAAAGTGAAATATGAAGACATGCCAGCCTGCCCTTTCCAGATTGAAACACTGTGATGGTGTGGACCACCATCATTCTATGATCTATATAGACCAAGGATGGGAAACCTTCAGCCCTTCAGCTGTTGCAAAACTATAATTCCCATCATGCCTGGACAGCTCTTGGCTGTCCTGGCATGATGGGATATGTAGTTTTGCAACTACTGGAGGGCCTAAGGTTCCCCATCCCTGATATAGACCCAACTTGCATCCAATAGGAATTTATCATGGTCAGTGAGCAGTAGTAATCTGACAAACCCTCATATGACCAGATAGGACCCTCCCATTTTGTGATCTTCAGTGTCGTCATAATAATCATACTGACAGTCATCCTTCCTGGGCCTGTCTCTAATGTGACCCTCAGTAAACGTGAAGAGGCCCTTTAACTTTCGGAGTCCATAGGCTGCAGATGTGTTATGGCTCAGTAAGCCAAGGTTCCTCACTCTGTGTGACAGTTTGCGGTTGGGTCACATTCTTCTTCCTCCGACGTCAGTATTACCGTCCTGACCATATCTGTTAATCATCTTCATGGCTGGCGGGCAGGGGGGCTGGTGGTCTTATCTTCAGATGGACACAAGTTTGGAGACTCTGCTGTGTAATAAACTCTGATAACAGTTTTCTCAGTCTTGGCCTCGATCTTGGGAGTTGTTCCTCTAAGCCTTTAGTTGGATGTCCTTGACGCGACCTTCTTCTCTTTTTACAAAAGATGCATCAAAGAGGTTGTGACCGTAAATGTAAATATGTTTTGGTGCATGAGGAACACAAAGTCTCTCATTTTGAGAGCGTTACCTTAAATTATAGTTATTTATTGTGGTAGAAGAACAGGGAGAGCTTCCTCCCTTCCCGATGAGCAGTACACAGCGGTGTTGTCAAAACGAAGGTATTATACAGGGCGGACAAAGCAGACATACCCAGTAATTTGTCAGCCGTGCTCCAGAATCTCCAACCGCATGACCTGATGTGTGGTGCTATATCACTGCTGTCTGTAACCGTCCCGGAATCACCACTTTCATACATATAACTGGGTGTGATGAGGAGCACTAAGCCCTAAGGGGAAAGACAAATGGACACTGACACCTCTGCTTAAGGTGGATAGTACCCAGTAAATAGGCTCCCAAAGATTGTGTCATATATACCCCACCCCTCTGTGAGTCCCCTCAGTCAGTGGATCTCAGAAGACTCTCTACAACCTCAGGTAGCCAAGACGATTGTGCCCTCTTACAAATAGTAGGAACTCTCTTGCTTCTTTGTCTTCTCCCATCACATTCAGTAGGTTACTATGTAACGTTCTTGTAGCTCATCTATTACTCTGGATCCACTAATCATGTCTGCACAGCTCAGGGTTAGTTTAGATTGGCATTCCATACTGGTTACCCTCTTTGTAAGTACCATTGGGACAATTTTGTCAAATCTGTATGTGACAAAGACTGTGTTGTAGCAACCAATCACAGCAAAGCTCAAATTTTTAAACCCAAATCTGAGCTGATTGGTTACTTTGGACAAATCAAGAGGGTTTTGCCTGTTTTGGGAAATTTGGGTCATTGACTCTTGCAGTGTGGTGCAAATTATAGAACCAAGACAAGATAAAGAGAAAATTTGCACTCACCAACTGTTTTTTTTAAGTGATGCGTAGTCTTTGGTGTAGGGTTCAGTGTTCAAGAGGTGGATCTAAGGAAATAGACAGCTAGTTAGGGTCAGTTTTTGTAATTGTTTCTGTTTATCATCTTCTGCTTCATTCTTGACTGCTATCATCATTATCATTTCTTTCATTATCACCTATTTCTTGTCTGTTGGTGAGTTACTATACGTGTCCTCCAGTTCTTGTTACCTGTTTGATGCATGCCTTTTTCTACTTGGCATACTATTTGACTTACTGTAAGTCCTGGGGTTATCCGAGTACTTGGACTGGGGAAAAGCGATTGCTAGAAATAAAGTTTAGCTTTGCCATCTTGTGATCAGCTGGTGTTGTTGCACCCACTAGTTCAGACAATGTGCACACCGCATGATATGGAACCTGGTTGTCATAATCTGGTATCATCCTGTGAACCGTTAACAGCTGTCCTTTGGGGTAACAAATTTGTATGAAGTAAAAAGTCTTACATCTTTCCCCAAGCACCAGCCTAGATAAACTGGCAGATAAGACTATGGCTGTATTTATGTTTTCCAGGACTCCCTAGAGCTGCATCCAACTGTGTCAGGCATCGGGAGCATTCGGGTTCGGCTGGTCCCGAGCTTTCGGAAAATTTGCTCATCACTACTTATAAGAGGAGTAGGTACATTGGCAATGTTCCTGAAGAATAACGCTTATTAGAGGAGTCAGTACATCAATGATATATCTGGAGAAATACTTGTCACGAGCGGATACATAAACTATGGTTCTGGTGAAATATGCTTATGAGAGGAGCAGGTACATTGATGATATACCTGGAGACTAATACTTATGGGAAGAGCGTGTAGATAGACAATGGGGGAGATTTATCAAAGGGTGTAAAATTTAGACTGGTGCAAACTACCCACAGCAACCAATCACAGCTCAGCTTTAGGTAGTGCTGAAAGGAAAGCTGAGCTGTGATTGGTTGCTGTGGGCAGTTTGCACCAGTCTAAATTTTACACCCTTTGATAAATCTCCCCCAATGTGCCTGAGAACTAAGGCTTATGAGTAGTGATGAGCAAACTTGCCAAACCCAAATGATTGACATATGACTCCTGTTTTCCAGGACTCCAAGGCAGCATCCAACTTGTCAGCCACTGGGAGTCAGATGCCGAGCATTTGGGTTCATATTAACCAAAGTGTTCTGCAGTTTCACTCATCACTACTTTTAAAAGTAGCGGGTACATCGACAACATGCCTGGAGACTAATGCTTATGAGTGGAGCGGATACATTGACAATGTGCTTGAAGATCTCGGCAAAGTTATTATCAGTGTGATGACCAACTGGTGACCTGTCAGACGTCTCGCTCTGTACTCCCTGTTCTTTGACTTTTCTGTCTCACAATATTTAGGAAAGATTATAACCAAGGAAATTAGAAAAGAGGAAGATTCATAGGCGACAGGATGATAGATCTTGGATACAGCTTGTTTTCATTTCTACTCCAAGGATGGATCCCAAATAAAGAGATTGTGAAGTGTGATTGTTATCGGGCGCAGAGAGAGCTCTCGATGGAAATGTTCCCTACTTCAAAGAGATAGCTAGCTGACTCGTAGATCTGAGAGATAGACGATTATCTATATTACTTCTTGTTATTGGCGGTTCCGTCGCTGATACGTGTGTTTACGTCTCTTGACTCTGCACGTCATATTTGAGGATAAGAAGACGGCTGCCTTCATCGGGTTGCATCGTCATGTGACCTATGTACAGACTCTGATTCAATTAGAGGGATTTTTTTGCAGTCACCAGTATAACTACAGTCTATAATGGGGTTCCAAACTGCCATGAACCATTTGTTATAATGGTGTCTTCTTTCATGGCACAAGGGCCCCTTAAGGCACCAGAACCCAGGGACCCCTACAGATATATGCATAATTATATGGACATGTTATTAGGAACATGGTGGTTGATGATAAAAGGGGGACAGTGTCGGGCAGGAGACCTTCATGCATTGTCAGTGACAGAGAGGCACATGATTGCTCTGAGGACAGGGACAGCGGAAGCTCTGCAGGAATAAAATCGCTGCATTACCCAGAACACTGTTCATCCCATGACTGCTAACAAGACACGAGATCAGATCACACAGATCTGGAGAGATTTAGAAGACATTGAGGGCATGGCTGCTGGATGTCCATTATCTCATGCATTATACACAAGACAAATGGGATCACGCTCGGAGAACACGCACACATTGTATCCATTTGTCTCTTTATACTGACTTCCACTTCCAGCAGGCGTCTGTAGTGCCAGGACATACATGGCGTCCTGGGGGAAAGTTCTAGTTTTGCAGGTTCTCTTTAGATAGATAGATAGATTAGATATTAGATAGGAGATCGATAGATAGATGATAGATAGATAGACAGACAGACAGATGATAGATAGGAGATAGATAGATAGATAGGAGATAGATAGATAGATAGATATGTAATGGATAGATAGATAGATAGATAAGAGATAGATAAGAGATGGATAGGAGATAGATAGGAGATGGACATGGGATATTAGATATGATATAGATAGGTATGACACAGATAGATACAGTAGGATACACCTGTATGTCGGACATTGTAGTTGTGTCTATGTCTGCCCCTGCCTTGCTCGCTCCCTGCCTGCTCAGGCCTCACGTTGCTATAGGTTTGGCTGCGGCCGCTCTCTAGAATGTTCTCCTGCTATTCAGACATTCAGGGTCTTAATTCACAGCATCCGTCAGGGATATTTGCCCACATTAAGTCGGCGCTGGCCCCAATAAAAGCCGCACAAAGGAGAACGTCAGGAAAATGCATGGAATTGTCTGAGCAAATATTTGTCTAGGATGGGAATGACCCGGGAGAGCCGCCTTCCCCAGCCCGGGGGGCTGGGGGTCCGTGCTGTGACCCAGCTTTGTGCTTGGCTTCATTCACAGTGCTGAGGCTTATAAACTCCAAGAATAAGATTTACAGGAATAATTTTGTTAGACATCAGCGATGATTCACTGCCGAGACCCAAACCCACAGGGGTGGATTATAGAGGGGTAAATAGGAGAATCAGCCCTGTGCCCCATAACTCCCATCTGCAGCAAAGGGCACACTGGCTACATGTACTGGGCTGTATTATGGTGGTATTCTTTGGGCTCCATACGATTGGGGTATTTGGGCTCTATATGATGGGGGGTACATAGGCTCTGTATGATGGGGGGTATATAGGCTCTGTATGATCGGACTATGTAGGCTTAATCCTATAGGTTCATCTGAACTACCATCATCCTCTTCTTTCATCATTGCCTTTATATATTTTCTTACAATCTTTGTACTTTATACTCATGATTGCCTGTTACTCTCATTATCTCATCTCTCACTACTCTCATCATCTTCCTCTATATCATTAATCCTCCCTCAGGACTAGAGGACACAGTGCAGATTGGATGTCACTCATGAGAGAGTGAAGAATCCCCAGAGAGGAAATTGCACAGCCGCCTGGTGTCAGGGAGATTATGGGAGGATCTGACATGACAAGTCCGGAAAATTACTGCAAACAAGACCCAGCAGGTCAGAGTCAGGGAGGCACGAGGCCTTCAGCACCTCACAGCTGCAAGATTCTGGGGTTCCGTACGTTGTTTCCTATGTAGTGGATCATACAAAGGGGCATTACATTACTGATTCATTAAAACGAGCACCCACTGCAACCTCTGCACCCCCTCTATCTATCCCCTTTATTGCTACCTCTGTAACCCCCTAAAGCTACACCACTGACTGCTACCTCTATACCCCCTATGGCTACATCACTGACTGCTACCTCTATACCCCCTATAGCTACATCACTGACTGCTACCTCTATACCCCCTATAGCTACACCACTGACTGCTACCTCTATACCCCCTATAGCTACATCACTGAATGCTACCTCTATACCCCCTATAGCTACACCACTGACTGCAACCTCTACACCCCCTATAGCTACACCACTGACCACTACCTCTATACCCCCTATAGCTACATCACTGACTGCTACCTCTGTACCCCCTATAGCTACACCACTGACCGCTACCTCTATACCCCTTATTGCTATACCACTGACTGCTACTTTTATACCCCCATAGCTACACCACCAACTGCTACCTATAGCTATACCACTGACTGCTACCACTGTAGCTACACCACCGACTACTACCTCTATACCCCCTATAGCTACACCACTGACTGCTACCACTGTACCTCCTATAGCTACACCACCGACTGCTACCTCTATACCCCCTATAGCTACACCACTGACTGCTACCTCTATACCTACACCACTGACTGCTACCTCTGTACCCTTATAGCTATACCACTGACTACTAGCTCTATACCCCCTATAGCTACACCACTGACCCCTACCTCTATACCCCCTATAGCTACATCACTGACCGCCACCTCTATATCCCCTGTAGCTACATCACTGACCGATACCTCTGTACCTCCTTTAGCTACACCACCGACTGCTACCTCTATACCGCCTATAGTTACACCACTGGGCGGGGAGGGGGGATCCCAGCCCAGTCAGGAGGCACATTTATTGTACTATATTGGGAAAACTCCCTTATGCCTATAGATACCCTGCGGGCTAAAACTTAACTTTTAATATGTTTTTATAAAATCTGTATATATGTGCTCAATCTTACAGTGGTGATACGTGATTTAAAATAGATCAGGGCGTTAGTATCTGTAGGCTCCAATAGGTTATGAGCAGTAAGACAGTGGTTACCAAATGGCAGCACCTCGGCCGTAGGTGCTAGACTGATGAACTTTGTGTTCTATCGAATTTACTATAACTTAGTGGCGGGTGATAAGCTCAAGACACACCCGTCACTCTAACCACTTTTGTCTATATATATTTCAATAGTATCTGCTGACCTATATAGTTATCCCGACTGGGATTAGAGCGAGTACGCTCACTTCATGCGATTTTGTATACGCATAGTTAAGCCCACACCAAACACCCAGATCTAACTAAAAAAACACTGTTTGCCTATGAACTAACATGTTTCACTGATAACTCATCCCAGTCGGGATAACTATATAGGTCAGCAGATACTATTAAAATATATATAGACAAAAGTGGTTAGAGTGACGGGTGTGTCTTAAGCTTATCACCCGCCACTAAGTTATAGTAAATTCGATAGAACACAAAGTTCATCAGTCTAGCACCTACGGCCGAGGTGCTGCCATTTGTTAACCACTGTCTTACTGCTCATAACCTATTGGAGCCTACAGATACTAACGCCCTGATCTATTTTAAATCACGTATCACCATTGTAAGATTGAGCACATATATACAGATTTTATAAAAACATATTAAAAGTTAACTTTTAGCCCGCAGGGTATCTATAGGCATAAGGGAGTTTTCCCAATATAGTATAGTTACACCACTGACCACTACCTCTATACCTCCTATAGCTACATCACTGACCGCTACCTTTATACCCCCTACAGCTACACCCATGATACTTCTGTAACTCTATGCTATGCCCAAGGGTAGCACATCTTGGATTAGTCCTATCTCCTGATTATTCTTTTTGCCCAATAAAACAAAGCCGATGCCATGAGCCGAGGTCCGCAGAGACAGAAGCCTCATGTTAGGTAACATGATATTTGGCTGTGCAGTCAGGAACATTGCGTCTCTTGTGTCGTGTGCTACACAGGGTGTGCTCGGAGAGATAACATATCTGCTACATCATCATCAGAATTAGAGATACAGTAAATGGAGCTTCATCCTGACCCTGGAGAAGCATCTGGAGTGAAGTGCTGACCCAGGGGTGAATGGGTTATAAAGGAAAGGAGAGCAGTATCCACAATGTCTGTGTCCCCGAGTGCACTGGTGGATGATTGTCGGCATCTCTCCACTCCTTTACCTGACATGAACCCTGTATCATAAATCATGGAAATAGTAACTTCAGGCGTCATCTTTATATATTCTAGACCCATTATCCCCTCTACAGATCGGTGACTGATCAGTGATATCACCTGTGATCCCTACATTTAATTTAACAGCGCCTTAGGCAACATTCACACGTTCCGTGTTCCGCACGGAACACGGACGTGGAATACCTGTAACAGACTTCTCCCCCCGCCCGGGCAGCATCTGTGATAAGATGCTGGGAGCAAGGGAACTGTACAGATAACTTTACAGTTCTTCAGGGAGTGATTCAAAATAAATTATAAACGTTATAGAACATGCATACCTTTAGCTGCACCCGACCTCCCACCTGGCTTGCCAAATTCTAAGATTTTCATACCTCATACTGGTCCAGATTCTATGGTTAGTACAATAAATGAAATACAAGAGTAAATACAGGAAACATAAACTGTGGACAAGACTAGTTTTAGATAGGGGTCTAGGAAGACAACAGACGAGTGCAGCCCTAACACTGGCACCCGCCCCAGCTGTTCCTACCTACTTGCCACAACAGCACTAAAGGTTACTGCGGACAATTGGGCGACGTTCCCTATGCTGTTACCAGTGTAACACAAAAGAAGGACAAGACAAACTCACACAATTACAGATTGGTCAAAAGTCTGGGTTGGCAACAATCGAGCAGCAAAGGTACAAAATCGAAATCCAAGAAGCAAGGTCGGGGGTCACAAAATCCAAAGGTCAGAATAGCTATAACACACGGTCAGAGAATTGCTAGTTCAAGGCACAATGCGCTATCACAGGCAAGGGGGAAATGCCTGGGCTGAAACTTATAGTGAGTAGGAGGCTCAGC
Source organism: Dendropsophus ebraccatus (assembly GCF_027789765.1). Lineage (NCBI taxonomy): Eukaryota > Metazoa > Chordata > Amphibia > Anura > Hylidae > Dendropsophus > Dendropsophus ebraccatus. The sequence continues at coordinate 57,790,908 of NC_091468.1, read as the reverse complement.
GCTGACAGCTAACTGGCCAGGTCAGCTGTCAGTCACTGTGCCCAACACACAACACCTGATGCCGATCGGCCGAGGGCAGTGAAGCCCAGGCCACGGGTACAATAAACTTAATTGAACTGGAGCAGGCTGGTTGCCAGGGACGCCGTCGGCCAGACCCCAGCAACCAGCCCTGCTAATCACTACGGACGCTCTCAGCGTCTCCGGGCGCCGCGTACACCTGGAAGTGAAGGACGGCTGCTAGGGACGCACCCCCAGCACCGGCCCTGCCTGTATCCAGGGATGCTGTCGGCATCTCTACAGCACGATATATGACAGAACCCCCCTCTGAGGAGGGGCCTTCGGATCCTCCAGAGGACCTTCTGGCTTAGTAGAAGTACCAGATGAAATTTCTTCACCAGATCAGGGGCATGAAGATCTCGCGCTGCTACCCAGGTGCGTTCTTCAGGACCGTAACCAGGGGCGGAACTACCGCCGTAGCAGCCGTAGCGGCTGCTACGGGGCCCCTAACATCAGGGGGCCCGTGGCCTTGGCCCCCCGAAGATGACCGCTTGCAACACCCGGCGGCCGAGCGGGCCTCCCGGGTGTTCAGTGTTCTGACTGACAGCGCGAGAAGCCATAGGCTTCCCGCCCTGTCAATCATTCTTGTGACCGCAAGCAAGCATTCTGCTTGCGATCACAAGAGTGTCCCACCCAATGAGCAGCTCTTTGGTGAAGTCCTGGCAGCGTCATCGCTGAGCACTCAGTGTGCGCCGCCGCGGCTTGGACTTCCGGTACTAAGAACACAAACCGGAAGTCCCAGCCGCCGCGGCGCACACTGAGCGCTCAGCGATGACGCTGCCGGGACTTCACCAGAGGGCTGCTCATCGGGCGGAGGCAGAGAGAAGAGGAGACCGGCGACCGACGGGGGAGCGTGGGGTTAGGTGAGTTATGTGTTTGTTTGTTTTTTTAATCAGAGGGGCAACACTGCGGGCTATGTGGGGAAGGGGATGCACAATACTGGGGGCTATGTGGGGAAGGGGATGCACAATACTGGGGGCTATGTGGGGGAGGGGATGCACAATACTGGGGGCTATGTGGGGAAGGGGATGCACAACACTGCGGGCTATGTGGGAAAGGGGATGCACAACACTGGGGGCTATGTGGGGAAGGGGATGCACAACACTGGGGGCTATGTGGGGAAGGGGATGCACAATACTGGGGGCTATGTGGGGGAGGGGATGCACAATACTGGGGGCTATGTGGGGAAGGGGATGCACAATACTGGGGGCTATGTGGGGAAGGGGATGCACAATACTGGGGGCTATGTGTGGACTAGGGGTGCACATTACTGGGGGCTATGTGGGGGAGGGGATGCACAATACTGGGGGCTATGTGGGGAAGGGGATGCACAATACTGGGGGCTATGTGGGGAAGGGGATGCACAATACTGGGGGCTATGTGTGGACTAGGGGTGCACATTACTGGGGGCTATGTGGGGGAGGGGATGCACAATACTGGGGGCTATGTGGGGAAGGGGATGCACAATACTGGGGGCTATGTGGGGAAGGGGATGCACAATACTGGGGGCTATGTATGGACTAGGGGTGCACATTACTGGGGGCTATGTGGGGAAGGGGATGCACAATACTGGGGGCTATGTGGGGATGGGGATGCACAATACTGGGGGCTATGTGGGGATGGGGATGCACAATACTGGGGGCTAAGGATAGACAACACTGGGGGCTAAGGATGGACAACACTGGGGGCTACATGGGGGATGCACAATACTGGGGGCTATATGGGGGATGCACAATACTGGGGGCTATATGGGGGATGCACAATACTGGGGGCTATATGGGGGGATGCACAATACTGGGGGCTATATGGGGGGATGCACCATACTGGGGGCTATATGGGGGATGCACAATACTGGGGGCTATATGGGGGGATGCACAATACTGGGGGCTATATGGGGGGATGCACCATACTGGGGGCTATATGGGGGATGCACAATACTGGGGGCTATATGGGGGGGATGCACAATACTGGGGGCTATATGGGGGATGGGAATGCACAACACTGGGGGCTACCTATATGGGGGATGGACAACACTGGGGGCTACCTATATGCGGGACGGGGATGGACAACACTGGGGGCTACCTATATGCGGGACGGGGATGGACAACACTGGGGGCTACTTTTATGGGGAATGTGGGCCATCTAAAAGGGGAACTACACAGAGGGGCCATTTATGAAGGGGACTAGGGGGCATCTATAAGGGGAACTACACTGGGGGGGTTGACACAGAGGGGTCATCTAAGAGGACTACACAGAGGGGACCATATACTGTAGGGCAGGGATAGGGAACCTTGGCTCTCCAACTATTGCAAAACTACAGCTTTATTTTTGACTGTCCATACATGATGGGAGTTGTAGTTTTGCAGAAGCTGGAGAGCAGAGATTCCCTACCTCTGATATAGGTGATGCACAGAGGGTGTCATCTACTATAAATGGATTACACAGAGGGGGATCTCTACTATAGTAGATGCACATGGGGCCATCTATATGGAGGACTGAACAAGGGGCAATCTATAAGCTGTCTACACAGAGCCTAATTTGTCTGTCTGGCAGATTCTGTGGATTCGTGGCTCGGAGTTCTTATAATGGCCCAGGACAGATGGAGAAGAAAATGAAAAGGAAACAACTCTAATGAGAGAAGGCGTCCCCTGTGAGTCACTTAATATAACTGCAGTGTAATTTATATGGTGTATAGAACCTGTGTAGAGCTGGGTGTGTTGATGGCATAGTGGTTGGTCGAGGAGGGGGGGGCCCCAATCAAAAGTTTGCTGTGGGGCCCAGCCATTTCTAGTTACGCCCCTGACCGTAACCCTTCCAGTGGACTAGATATTGGACTGAGTTACATATTCTTCTGGAGTCTAGAATACGTTCAACCTCAAACTTAATCTCCCCTTGGACTACCACTGGAGAGGGAGGAGAGCAAGCACTCACTGGAGAATTGTATTTTTTCAAGAGACTTTTGTGGAATACCGGGTGCATCCTAAGTGAGCGTGGCAATTGTAATCGTTAGGAGACCGGATTATGGATTTTAGTTGTGGAGAAGGGACTAATAAACCTAGGGGCTAGCTTGGCAGATGGTACACCGAGATGTAAATTTTTAGTTGATAACCATACCTTTTCTCCTACAACATAATCGGGTCCAGGGCGACGCTTACAGTTGGCAAATTTTATATACTCTTCCTGTGAGACAGAGTCGCCAAACTCTCTGTTAACACTGTGCACAGTTTCTGTGGCAGGCAGGTATTCCGTCCACTTAGACTGATTGTCAGATATGCAGCACCTTAGATATTGGATAACTGACTGGTTAGTGCGTTCTGTCTGACCATTAGTCTCAGGATGGAATGCCGACGAATAAGATAAAGAAGTTCCTAGAAGTTCACAAAAAGCTCTCCAAAATCTAGAAACGAACTGAACACCACGATCAGAAACAATATTAGTAGGAACTCGATGCAACCTGAAGATATGTTGAACAAACAATTTAACCAGAGTTTTTGCATTAGGTAGTTTCTTCAAAGCCACCAGGTGGCACATTTTACTGAAACAGTTCACCACCACCCAAAGTACAGTCTTCCCTTGTGATGCGGGGAGATCAGTAACAAAGTCCATCAACGGATGGGACCACGGATGAGCAGGCAAGGGCATGGGTTGCAACAATCCTTCTGGTAGGGACCTTGGGGTCTTAGCCCCAGCACAGGTTTCACAAGCCTTAACATATTCAGAAACATCTTTTTGCCATTTGGGCCACCAGCATGACCGGGACAGCAGATACCCTGTACCAGAAATCCCAGGAATCCCAGGATGACCTGCTAGATTGGATGCATGAATCTCTCTCAGAACCCCTAACCTCAGATTCAAAGGTACAAACACCTTACCAGGGGGGACACCCGGTGGCGCGTTCCCCTGAGAGTTGAGGATAGCATTGGTGAGGTCAACGGTCATGCTAGCAAGAACGGTACCAGGGGTTAGGATGGTATAGATTCCCCTCCAGTAATACTGCAATCCCCGAAGCTCTTGGACAGAGCGTCAGCCTTGCCATTTTTATTACCCGGACGGTATGTGACAACAAAATTAAAACGGGTAAAAAAAGGGCCCAGCGGGCTTGTCGGGGATTTAGTCTTTTGGCCTTGTCCAGATATAACAAGTTTTAATGGTCCGTGAGGACAGTAATCTGTTGCCTGGCCCCCTCCAGGAAATGTCTCCATTCTTCCAGAGCCCATTTATTAGCGAACAGTTCCCTGTTGCCGACATCATAATTACGTTTAGAACTGGAGAATTTCCTGGAGAAAAAGGCTACTGGACGCATGTAGGTATATGGTTCTCTCCCTTGGGACAATACCTCCCCCACACCTGATGCAGACGCATCGACCTCGATGACAAATAGGAGACAAACCTAGCCCCAGACACAAGATTAATGGTGCAGTCATACGGACGGTGAGGGGGCAGAGCATCCGTAATAGTTTCAATGAAACATCAAAGTCCGCAATGAACTCAGGGACCTTAAGCAATTCTTGGGCTGAACACACAGCAGGAATTATAGAGGACAAATGGGAATCACAGGAATGGTTCTCCAGTGTTGGCGCAGCCAAGGTAACCCTAAAATCACAACTGCTGCTAGATTTTCTAAAACAAAAAGGAAATCTCCTCTCGATGGAGGCAACCAACCTGCATGGAAACCTCGGGGGTTCGGTGGTTCACTGATCCAGCCCTAAAGGATTGGAATCAGCGCCAGCCACAGTAAACGGATAACATAATGACACTAAATCATGACCCAATGAGTGGGCTACTGATGCCCGGACGAAATTCAGGGCAGCGCCTGAATCCACCATAGCTGCACAGTGAACAGAAAGACCATCAAACCACAAAGTAACAGGTAACAAAAACTTTTGAGAATTTTTTGGAGGTACCTGGGTGCCTAAGTGACCCTCCGGACTATCACTCCGGCACTGGCCATTCCCGGCTTCTGGGATGGCTTTGCTGGGCGTGGTTTCAGAAAGTGACCCGACTCCCCACAGTAGAAACAGAGGGAATTCTCCATATGAAATTTTCTCCTGGCAGAGGCATTGCCCAGGACCATGGGCTCTTCTGAGACCCCAGAAGAGGAGAGTGGCTCGGACACCTTGAAAACCTGTTTGGGAAACTGGGCTGACCTGAAGTCACCACACCATCTCTCGTTTTCTCTCCCTCAATCTACGATCGATGGTCACAGCTAGCGTCATAAAATCGTTGAGAGAGTGGGTGGCGGGGAATGACAGCAAGACTATCAACCCGACTAGACAGTCGTGCCACCAACCCTGCGACACCCTCCAGCTGGGTGGTCAAAGCTTCCAGTCGGTCGGCGACCAAATTATCGGCACAAAAAGGTACAAATTCGAAATCCAAGAAGCAAGGTCGGGGTCACAAAATCCAAAGGTCAGAATAGCTATAAGAGAAACAGATTGCTGAACTCAGGGAGACCAGCCAAACGACAACACTGCCGGCTGCTAGTGAAAGCGCTCAATGCAGTGAAGTCCTAGGTGCATTGCCCCTTGGGAAACATGAATACGCAAAAGAGGAGCCCGCGGAGCCTCATTGAAGAGTCTCAAAACACAGGACTAGCCAGATATCCCTCCGGGAAGGACCCAGCCAAGGGGCAGCTCCTGTTAGGAAACCACCATATTAAGTGGCCCTATAAGTCAATGTAATGACAAAGGATAAACCAAGGCTAGGTAACCATCCACATACAGCTGTTTCGGGGTGTTGCCCCTCATCAGTGTGGAGCAGGATTCTGGCTAGGTGGAAGCAATGCATAGTAGAGCCATAAGAGAAACAGATTGCTGAACTCATGTTTCCCAGGGGGCAATGCACCTAGTACTTCACTGCACTGAGCGCTTTTACTAGCAGCCGGCAGTGTTGTCGTTTGGCTGGTCTCCCTGAGTTCAGCAATCTGTTTCTCTTATGGCTCTACTAGGCATTGCTTCCACCTAGCCAGAATCCTGCTGCACACTGATGAGGGGCAACACCCCGAAACAGCTGTATGTGGATAGTTACCTAGCCTTGGTTTATCCCTTGTCATTACATTGACTTATAGGGCCACTTAATATGGTGGTTTTGGTGGTTTCCTAACAGGAGCTGCCCCTTGGCTGGGTCCTTCCCGGAGGGATATCTGGCTAGTCCTGTGTTTTTAGACTCTTCAATGAGGCTTCGTGGGCTCCTCTTTTGAGAATAGCTATAACACACGGTCAGAGAATTGCTAGGTCAAGACACAAGGTGCTATAACAGGCAAGGGGGAAATGTCGGGGCTGAAACTTATAGTGAGCAGGAGGCTCAGCGCTGACAGCTAACTGGCCAGGTCAGCTGTCAGTCACTGTGCCCAACACACAACACCTGATGCCGATCGTCTGGGAGCAGTGAAACCCAGGCTGCAGCTTCAATAAACTTAATTGAACTGTAGCAGGCTGGTCGCCAGGGATGCCGTCGGCCTGCCCCCAGCAACCAGCCCTGCTAATCACTACGGACGCTGTTGATGTCTCCGGGTGCCGCGTAAACCCAGAAGTGCAGGGTGGCTGCTAGGGATACCGTTGGCGTGCCCCCAGAAACTGTCCCTGTCTGTATGCAGGGACGCCGTCGACATCTCTACAGCCGAACCACACTGTGATGTCTTCCATAGTTTGCACAGGTGATTAGGAACAACCATCATCTTCTGCCACACTCCATGTTGGATTTCCATCTTGAAGGTTTCATCCTTCCAATGGTACAAGTGACAGCTCTCCTGTGTCAGCACAGTTCACAGCATGAAATGGTCTGGAATTCTTTCCTATTTACCTGCAGAACATTTCCTTTGCATACTTTTTTTTTTTTTTTTTAGGATTAGTTCTAGAAATTAAAAAAAAATCCAGATTCTTCTTGAGAAACATTTATATTATAATCTGTGGATGAAGGTAAAAAAAAACCACTTTTAGCTCTAACTTTATTATTCTCTATTTTTTTTTTCCTTTTCTTTTTCAGATTTAATTAAACCTACAACAAATTGTCCTGCAGCGGTCATTGGTTGTGCTGGGCTGGCTCTGCTCTGCAGCAGATTAACCTCTCAGCTGGGCACAATGTAATTTACAGCGCAGCTTCCCCGGGTCACGAGTTTCCCCTCCACCGGGCGGTTTCTATGGTGCTGCCCCTCGCTGCGGCAGTTTCACATTTCATGTAAGGAATCTGTGGGACAAAAACCTAATTCTAACAGATCCACAGTAGAGTCATATCACTATACCGGACCCCAAAGATGAGCCGAGGAATGCTGAGAAACCCCTGTGGACGCCACTATAAAATATATATGTGCTCCATATAGGTAAACCTGATCTTATGCTTTTTACAGCAGAGGGTTTGGTTCAGTTGCATCCGTTCCATTGTTACAAGCTGATATGTTTACTTTACATGTTAAAATGTATCCAGTAAATTCATTACTAAGTCCTCGGCTGTGTCGAGTAGTACTGTAGGTATTTTCAGAATATGGATGTAAACTAGAATATTTCTATTCACTGAAAACTTGCAGAGATCTAATATAAGTTCCCTTGAAAAGACAAACAGCCACCGAACTGCTGAACTTAGGCTCCCACGTACAAAGATCCCACAGATTAATAGAGATTTAGATACTGATCACTGGTTGGTGCTCACTACGATACTAGATGTATATAAACTTAACATGTTCATAGGAGAAAAGATGAGGGCACTCACCACTTTATGTGACCTTCTTTTTATTTCATTTCTTTGCGTGCATAAAAATTACTGGGCATACTGGGCTTCAGCGTGGACTGGCGTCCATGCTGAAGCCCAGTAATTTTTATGCACGCAAAGAAATGAAATAAAAAGAAGATCACATGAAGTGGTGAGTGCCGTCATCTTTTCTCCTATGAACTAATATAGGTTCCCTGACTCCCCACAAGCCTTGCACACTGCAGAGAGGAAGCTGGAGAGCCAACGTGCCATGAGGGGGTAGCCCAGGGTCCGGTATAGCTTATCCAGAGGGGATAATGGAAGCCACAGCGCCATCACAGGACACGCCACCAAAGTCAGTTGTCTTCATCGTAGCAATGCCAGAGTGGAAAACACTAGGGAAATATCCAGGGTTCAGGTCATCTGAGGGCTACAAAGCAGGGCCAGGTAAGTCATCTCTCCTCAATTGGGTGTGTGAATCTGGCAAAGGTGAACGGCGAGCCCGAACACCCACAGTCACCTGCCTAAAGTAAGAAAAAATCCTAGGACATCATGTGTACTGTTCATAGACTGTATTTCTAGAGACTCATTTTTTTTAGAGACTGTCTACTCTTCCATACAGACTGTTTAATGTTCTGCTTAAAGACTATTATCCTGTTTAGAGACTGTCTACTATACCGTTTAGGAACTGTTGACTATTCTGTTCAGGGATTGTTTACTAATTACTCCAGAGACTGTCTACTATCCCGATTAGAGACTGTCGACTATCCCGTTTAAAGACTGTCAACTTTTCAGTTCAGAGACTGTTAGCTATTCTGTTATTGCCCAGAAGATGTTTAGCTATTACCAGGTTTGTGGGGTGGGGGTGCCTCATTCCGTGGGGGTGCCTTCCTCATTTATTGGAATCTATACTTGTTATTTCTATTGTGATTCCACTTCCTTAAAGCCAGTAAAGGGTTAAGATGCAAAGAGCAGCCTGGTGACTGCCACCCCACACACCTGCTCCACTTCCACGTGTGTCCCCTGAGGTCACAGCACTGTACACACTGTATGTCAGGGCCCCGGCAGAGGTGTGTGGGACAAGCGGCCCCTGAGGCTCCTCACTAATGAGATTTGTTCCCATCTGGAGCAGCAGGTATGTTCATGCACAGCTCAGGCGGGCACAGTGTATCACAAAAAGACGGGATCGGATAGACAACATACATATTTCTAGCTTATTACTGTGCACTGTATACACTGTATATTATATAATAGGGCACAACAAGCTCATCCTCTATCCGTGTATCACAGAAAAAGCTGGAGACCCAGAGCTGAGCCGTCCTCTCATAAAGTCCCTGCTGTCCTCCTTTGGGGGGATGGGAAAAAGGGGGGCACTGCTTTCTTGCTTGCCTTTATTTCCTCTTTTCTACTGCTCTGTCAGTCACTGTTGTCCCAAAATTCTATTCATGAATCAGACCACTCAGGATGAAGAAAGCTCTAGGTCCTGTGCACAGCATGGAGAGAGGTCATTGGCCATTGGAGATAATGAATTAGGTGATCAATGTGAGATAGTCATATAGAGGACTAATGAGTGTCACTCTGGTCCCACAGAAGAGAAGCTGTAGAGCAAACCTGAAAAATGTCTGGTGGCTTACATTTTCAATCATGTGGTCAGCCGAGTGCATGTGCCTCACTTACCTGTTTTTTGTTGTTGTTTTTTTTAACCCAGGGATCCTTATGACTGGTAAAAAAATTAATCACATAACTTTTTGCACCTTTAGGCTATGTTCCCACACAGTTTTTTTGCTCAGGATATAATGGCATTTAATGGCAAAAAAAAACGCAGTTGTTTTAAAATAACCGCAACTTTTGGCCATTAAATGATGGCCATCCACTCAATTTCAACAGTGTGTGAACATAGCCTTTGTGTGGTTTCAATTCACTCCTGGTTTTGGTTGCAAAATACTGATCAAAAATACCACCATATCATAAATACTGTGTGGGAACATAGCTTAAGGGCCAGTTCACACAGAGTAAAATCGGCGGAACTCTCTGCCTCAGAATCCCGCTTTCCTCAGTGTTGCACTTTTTCTCTATGGGAGGGCTTGCACGCTTCCATGGCTTTTGGCTCAAAGAACTGACACGTAAATAAACTCTCCCATAGAGATGCAGTGTCACACTGAGACAGACGGGATTTTGCGACGGAGAGTTCCGCCCCGGAATTCCACTGATTTTACTCTGTGTGAACTGGCCTTTATACTGTATAAAAAAAAAAAAGTTTTAATTCTATTGGTCCTAGACTATTGGAAAAATTCTCTGTGATTAATCACTTACCTAGAGTGGAACCAGGATGCATTCTGGGAAGAAGACAAGCTGGCGGGGGCAGTGTGATGGACAATGTACTGCTAGGGAAACTGTGCCCTGGCATCATGTGGACGTTACTGTGGCACGTACCATCTACTGTACCTAACCATTATGGAAGCAGGACCCACTAATGTCAGTGGTCAGCAGGATACTGCCCCAGGGGTCACACTGCAGACATTGTTCAGGAATGAGGAACATAACTAGATCAAGGTGATGACGTGGCCTCTAGATCCCCCAGATCTCAGTTGCAAATACTTGGTTTCACTGTTACACAATGTAACAGAGTTCCAGCTGTGTGACAGCCAGTGATGATATATTTTTCTATCTCTGACATTATTTATATTTTCTGTAGGATGTTCTGGAGCAAGCGGCACATGTGGGCCCGATTACACAGACAGCACAAGGAGCGGCAGGAGTCCAGCCCTTCACCCTTCACCTTCACAGCAGACAGCAATCCCCTGACATGTAACATGTCTGACATCTAAGTGAGTCCATGTGTGGAGATGATCACAGCACAGGGGCGGCTTCTGTTCCTGGGATGAGGAACCATCCACAGGACAGGAGGCAGTGAGGATGATGGGTTCCAGCTGAGGAGACACCTGCATCTCCATCTCCTTCACCTCAGCAAGTGCAGGAAGCTGAGCAGATGAGCCTACCAGAGATGTAAAACTGATTGTCGCTTGTTTGCACCCACTGCGGTCGATAAAACTTTAAGTAAGTATACAAAGGGACCTTAAATATTGAACAAATGCTCTTCCGTCATGGTTAATCCCATAATCCCTCCCACTTTTCATCCAATCACTTTTTGACCACCCAAAATCTGGCTTCCACCCCACCACTCCGTGGAAACTACTCTCACCATGGCCAATGATCTGTTAACTGCCAAAGCCTAATGCTGGGTTTACAATGTAACGATTATCAGGCGAATTTTCGCGATAACGATCGCATTGAGCGATAATCATTCCGTGTTAACACAGCAAACAATCAAGCGACGAGCGAAAAATCGTTTATTTTGATCTTTCAACACGTTCTTAAATCATCGTTTGTCGTTCGCTAAAAGATCGCAGATCGCTTCGTGTAAACAGACTTTCAACGGTTTACCCTATGTAAAAGATGGGCTTAAGCGATCTTAAAAACGTTTGCAGTAACGATTCTTCTTACGAATATTCTAACGATTTTTTCGTCTAAATGCTGATCGTTATAACAGCCAAATCGTTGCTTCAAAATCGTTAAACGATCGATTGGGCGAATTATCGTGTAAACCCAGCATTATGGTGTGTTTACACAGACAGATTTATCTGACAGATTTCTGAAGCCAAAACCAGGAACAGACTATAAAAAGGGCACAGGTCATAAAGAAAAGACTGATTTCTCCTCTTTTCAGATCCATTCCTGGCTTTGGCTTCAAAAATCTGTCAGATAAATCTGTCTGTGTAAACGCACCATTAGGCTATGTTCACACTGCATATATGTCCGGCATATATGCTTTAAACTCCGGCCGGGGATATAGGCTACTTGCGGCCAGCTACGTACGGAGCGCAAACTTACGCCAGGAGTCGACTTACGCTTCCCGAGCGCCCTACGTAGCGATCTGACAGCGGTCTTTTACTTGGAAAGCTTCGCCTAGCCCCGGACACCCCACAGAACCTTTTGGATTGGCATAAAAAGCTGCAAAAATGAAGAAGTCACCACTACGTATGGGACCGCACGTTACGCTACAGGCGTAAGTTACGGCATTTTCGGCCTCAAACAACGGTCTGGTTCATTTTTTACGGTGGCGCGTACGATCATGGAGTAAGTTCGTACGTAATATGAACTGTGCAGCCGTACTTCCTATACTTCCAATTGTACTCAAACTACGTAAGTCTCTCGCCGCTTATTCACGGAACGCGCTACGTCCGGAGACTTACGTAGTGTGAACATAGCCTTAGGGTCCATTTACACAGAAAGACAGATTATGTGCCAAAGATTTGAAGCTAAAGCCAGAAACAGACTACAAATAGAGAGATGTCTCCTCTTTTCAAATCCATTCCTGGCTTTGGCTTCAATTCTTTGTCAGATAATCTTTCTGTGTAAAAGGACCCTTAGGGGGGGGGGCGTGGCTAGCAACGCATGGCGGCGGACGCTTAGACTAGGAGCTCTGCTTCCAATACCGGCCACTAGTGGCTCACAATGGCTATTCGCCCTGACAAAGCCTCGTCAGCTCACCCGTACCTCGCCCTGACTAGTTACCCGACCTGTATGAGGACCAGAAGGAAGCAGAAGAAGAGCCCCATGAAGCTCACCCACTTCTTCCCGGCGGCGGCTGGATCCCAAGATGGCGTGGCGGGCCTCTCTTCCTCTCAGCCTAGTGCTTCCAGGCACCCTGCGTCCCTTTCTCCCACTTCGGGCAGTTCCTCCTTAGCCTCAGCATCTTCGCCAGCAGAGAGTGGAACTTCTCCTCGGCTGACCGCTACTGAGACTGGTCATTACCCTGCTCCTCCCTCACAGGGTAAGCGCGGCCATACTTCTTCCCAGGCGTTGGCGCCATTTCACCTCGCTGCAGAGGACATGCTGTCCCCACACCGCTCCCCTGTGCAGGCTGCCCCGATCACAGTTCCTATGATGAGAGCCATGATGGCTGACCTTAAAGCCTCTCCATGCAGAAATTCACTCTGCAATCACCGTCATGCAAAAAGAAATTTCTTCCTTGGGGGGCCGTACTGCCCATATTGAAGAGAAAATGGCGGAATTCACTACCTCCCATAATCTGGTGGTGGACACTACTAATGTAATGGAAGATGACATCGCCGCGCTGCAACTCAAAATTGCTGATATAGAAGACCGGTCACGGCGCAACAACCTGCGCTTCAGGGGTATTCCTGAATCGGTGAAGCAGGAGGATTAACACGGATTCCTCACTGATTACTTTGTTGCGCTACTGCCCCAAGCTGACTCCTTGGACCTCCGTATAGATCGGCAACACAGGCTCCCTAAGCCTAAAAATCTTGCTGTGAGTACACCGAGAGACACTATAGCGCAGATCCATTTTTTCCGCACAAAAGAACAGCTAATGGAGGCAGCTAGACGTAATCCAGACCTGCCAGAACGTTTTAAAGACATTCTGATATTCACGGATCTGTCTGCTGCAACGCTTACTAGAAGATGGGAGTTTGCATTGGGCACTAAGATTCTCAGAGATAATGCCATTGCGTACAAGTGGGGCTTCCGGGTGAAGCTTATTATCACATACAAGGGTTCCAAGCACATCGCACAGACACCGGCTGCACTACGACGCCTCTGCACTGACTGGGACTTGCTTGCAGAAGAGGATGCAGCGATTCCACATGCCACTGAAAGGGGTTCCAGGATCCAAGAAGAGTGGACCACTGTCACCAGGAAGCGGCGCACCGCCAAATGAACTATAACTATCTGCGACACGGTCGCCTTTGCCCTCTAGCGAGTTGAGGTGGATGCTGGGGGTAGGTTCCTTGTTCTGGTGTGCTCCCTAAACAATGTGGATTATACCCTGACGGTCCTGTATGGCCCCAACAGGAAACAATGCGCCTTTCTGCGCACCACACTCAGGAAGGCAGCTGACTGGGTACAGGGTGCACATATTGTCATAGGGGACCTTAACTGTGCGCTTTGGCCATCCAAGGACTCTACGTCCACAGCCTCTGTGGCTGAACCTACCAAAGCGTACTCTCTTATATCCAGGGCCGGGCTGTATGATGCGTGGAGAGTGTGGCATCCAACAGAAAGAGATTTTTCATTTTATTCCGCACCACATAAAATCTACACCCGAATTGATTATATTCTAGTGGATAAAAATACCCTGCCCCTAGTTGAGCATACTGAGATCAAAACAATCACATGGTCGGACCACGCCCCAATTACATTAACGCTGAGAGAATCTCATACTCATCACCCCAACTCTTTTTGGAGGTTGAATAATTACATTTTACAACACCCTGAGTACCAGAAACCTACGGCTACCCAAATTCGGGGATTTCTTTCTGTCGAATGACACGGGGGACACATCTAACAGCACGCTTTGGTGTGCTTTTAAAGCTACTATTAGGGGTCATTTTATTAGTCAGACTGCTTACAATAGGAAACATAGACTGCAGTTTCAACTGTCCCTACAGAGCGACTTAGCCAAACTACACCGACTTAATAAGGCATCCCTCACCACTGATAGAGCGGCGGCTATATCCAAAATTCAAGCACAACTACATGCCCTGAATCTACATAAATATGATCTTGCCCTATGACGTTTAAAGATGTCTCACTACTGGCAGGGTAATAGAGCGGGAGCCCTTCTTGCTAGACAGCTTAAACATAAGGCAGCCAAAATGCGTATTCCCTTCATTAAAAAATCTGATGGGACTCATGTGTTTGACCCTCAGGGCATGGCGAACTGTTTTGCTGAATATTACACGACCCTCTACAATCTCACAAACGACACCCAGACTCCGCAGCCATCGGAGGAAGCCATAGCCTCCTTCTTGCGGGATGCTTGTCTCCCATCCCTCCCACAGTCTGTCAGGGATAGCTTATCTTCTGAATTCACCAAGGAGGAGGTATGCAAACTCTTTAAATCTCTAAAACCACATAAGTCGCCAGGCCCTGACGGGATGACTAATGAATTTTATAAGCTATATGGCCTAGCATTGGCTCCTTATCTGGTCCTTATTTTTAATGATTTTGCCTCGGGTCAACGTCCTCATACAGAGATGTTGGAAGCTATAGTAGTCACGCTGCCGAAACCCGGTAAACCGGCTGATACACCTGGCAATTTCAGGCCCATATCATTATTAAATACGGACCTGAAGCTATATGCGAAGCACGACTAGTAGACGTCCTCCCAACTATTGTTAACGGGGACCAAGTCGGCTTTGTGTCGGGCCGCCAGACGCTGGACGGCACTCAGCGATTTATTAATATAATTTCTAGAACATGCTCCACTCGAAGACGTTCGACCGAGTGCATTGGGGGTACCTCCGAGCAGTCTTGGAGTGCTTTGGCATCCCCCCTCGGCTGATTATGGCTATTATGGCCTTATACACCTCCCCTATGGCACAAGTATTGAATGCTGGCTCCCTCTCTGCCCCTTTCCATATCACCAATGGCACCCGTCAGGGGTGTCCCCTGTCCCCCCTGATTTTTGCCTTAGTGATGGAACCCTTCGCCCAACATGTCCGGTTATCCACTGACCTTAAGGGTATAACGCTGGATGGACTTGACCACCGCATAGGCTTATTTGCGGATAACGTGATCATTTCCATCACTGACCCCCATAGGTCTCTTTCTGACGCTATGAATATTATAAACAGATTTAGTGCGGTGAGTTATTATAAGCTCAACGTCACTAAGTCAATTATTTTGGATATGAATATTACTCCTGCATCTAAACAAGACCTCATGCAACAGTTCCCCTTTCAATGGTCGGAGAGTGACATTACATATTTGGGAGTGCTGCTAACCAAACCTCCTAATAAACTCATTTCCCTCAACTGCACAGCTCTAATATCCCAACTTAACTCTGATATAATTTCCTATTCTTCACTGCCCATATCGTGGGTTGGCCGCATCGCTGCGGTCAAAATGATGCTGATGCCTAAAATACTGTACCTTTTCCGCAACTTGCCTGTAGTGATCCCTCTCCCTATTATTCGCAAGTTGCAAAGCACACTTATGAAATTTATATGGCAGGGCACCAGACCCAGAGTGGCGGCCAAAGTGCTTTTCACCCCTGCTCGACTTGGGGGGTTGGGATGTCCGTGCGTCCTCTCCTACTATAGGGCAGTAATGCTGGATCAGGTGCGGATGTGGTGGAATAGCAACCCCTCATCAGCTAAATGGGTGGATATGGAGGCACGCTCTGTTGGGGCGTCCTCCATGTCCGACTGGCTACGGGCCAAACGCATCTCTCCCCCCACTCACCTGCCCTTTACCCCTCCTGTTAAGGCGGGAATAAAACTGTGGTCCATGGAGATGCCTACTAAACACCTCTGCCCAGCTCAGCTTAAAAATATACCCCTAGCAGCCATCCAAATATCCCTGGGAGGGGTTGACCTTGGGCCTTGGATTGAAGCAGGCATACGCGTAGTTGGCGACATGCCGATTGGGGCTAACTTAATGCAGTTTAAGGATATAGCTGACAAATATAACCTTAACAACCGCGAATTTTATAAATACCTCCAAATACGCCATCTTGTCTCCTCCCTAAAATGGCCATGGGACGCACCTCAGACATTGTATGAACGGTTCTTTCTCAATCCTATTAATAAGGGCATCTCAGCAGCATATACAAATATTATGTCTACGTCCTGCCCTACCACTTACCCTTTTCAATCCAGATGGGAATTGGACCTTGGTCGGTCCTTCACTGCTGAGCAATGGGCTTTTGTTTTCCATTTACCATATAGAGTATCCAAGTGTGTGAACCACCTGGAGGCCTCTAGGAAACTCCTTTATCGCTGGTACTATACACCTTCCAGGCTATCTAAACTGTATCCTTCTGTCTCTCCGGTGTGTTGGAGGTGCGGAGCCCAAACTGGAACCTTGCTCCATATTTGGTGGCAGTGCACAGCAGTTAAGGATTTGTGGGCTCAGGTCCGCTCCACACTGGAGACGATATTACATTTTAGTATGCCCTGCGGCCCGAAGGTGGCGCTTTTGTCTCTGGGACTGGATGAGTTTTCCATACCTCACCTTACCGTCACCTTCCACTTTCTCACAGCCACCCGTACAGCCATAGCACGGATCTGGAAGTCTACGAGCATCCCCACAATGAATAGTATAGTTGCTGTAGTACACCATAATTGTGTCATGGAGGGGATTAGTGGCCAGACGTCAGCACACCTACACCTCATACCTTGCTAAATGGGAACTATGGATGGACCAACACCCTTGTTAACCTACATCAGGGTACCTTTTATTAGGATTGACCTTTGTTTAATACAATAGGGGACTTATCCGGACTGTATGTTGGTTTATTGTTATGATTTTCTTGTTATGCCTCTGCCGTTTGGCAGTGTATTCCCTATGCCCTCTTTCCTCCCCCACCCTCAACCCCCCACCCACTCCTCTCCCTTCCCCTCCATGCACCCTAGTCCCTCCACCTCCTTTACCTATGCTCCCTCCCTACCTTTCCCTTGCCCCCACCCCCTGCTCAATACTTGTATTCTCACATTTCAGTGTTCACACGATGCCATCTTTTGTATTGTGCAATTTCTACTTGAAAAATTTAAATAAAAGTGTTATATAAAAAAAAAAAAAGGACCCTTAGGGCCGTATTACATGGTCTGATGCCTAATGTAAGTAATCTGCTAGATCAGTGCTCGCTAACTGAGCCTATTACACGGCTCAATAATTGTGCGGCAAGGGCTGCACGGACATCGTTTCCAGTCCATGCAGCCCCAACCTTAATAATAAACTTTACACATTCGTGTCCCAGTGTTCTTATAGCTTTTGCCCGCAGCCACTGCTGGCACTTTTCAAGGAAAAGGCCTGTATGGTAAAACGTACGTAGGGACAGTTCCAGTCGCGGCAATAAGATGGGTGAGTGCCTGCTCTAGCTCATGTTTACAGGTGGTTTACAATGTTATTGCACTTTATATGTAGTGAAATACTGTTTATATAAACAGCTTAGGAAAGGACTACTGCAGCACCTTAGTGTTTTAACCCCACATTGCTCACTTTTTTAATTATATTGTTTACACGGTATTATTGCGGATTATTTTTTTTTAAACTGTAACAAACCCTTTTATGAATTTTTATGTATATGCTCATTACAGGTTTTTCAAAGATATTATGAATTTCTGAACTATACCCATATCTCTCCTTTTCTGTGTACCTATTGTTTTAATGGGTGGTTCTTGTTAAGATTGAGTGACACTAGTGGGGGATTGGCTTATTACAATTCCCCCTATCTATTTGTGACTTCACTCTGTGCCGTTCTATCCCGAACCGTTTGTGTATTCACTGATCTCAGGGAGACCAGCAAAAAATAACACTGTCAGCTGCCGGCTAAAGTGTTCAATGTAGTGAAATCCTAGGTGCATTGCTCCCTGGGATATATGAATATGCATAAAAGAGCCTGTGGAGCCTCATTTAAGAGTCTCAAAACACAGGACTAGCCAGATATCCCCCCGGGAAGGGCCCAGCCAAGGGGTGGCTCCTGTTTAAGCTGTGCAGCTTCTCTACAAATTATGAACCCCTGAACTTGTCCTTCGGTTGAGCCAGTGATACTATCAGCAGGAGCTGGGATTTCTCTCTATGACTCTGGACGTGTAGAATCAGATGCTCCCCTGGAGTTGCCTTATTACTATTGCAGCCACATCCCGGCTCCAGAGCATTAATGATATTACCCAGCAAACCATGAGGAAATCCTGTGCCTAACACGGCTCTGCAAGAACAACAGTCCGCAATTACAGGAGGCCCAGGCAAATCCAGTGCAACTTGAGGCCAAAGAGGATGTGCTCTGTACAGTCATACAGTATATCTCTACACCTGAAGAACTGTGTACAGTCATATATCTCTACACCTGAAGAACTGTATAGTTAGGGCTGACAGGGCCAATTATAGCTGTTCTGCTGGTGAAAATTTAAATGGTGCCCCCCCATTAGTAATTAGTATTCAACTGCTGCACATTTACACACACACACACACACATATATATATATATATATAATTACACACACATATATATATCCAAGAATAGTGTATATATATATATATATATATATATATATATATATATATATCAGTCACTATATCACACTATATCACATGACAGCAGTGTATATACCGCAAAACACATGTACCAGCTGTGTGACCAGCATTCCCTCAGAGCCTTATAGTTAATCATCTCATGCCTCATGGAAAGGGGCAGTAACACGATAACTTAGGATCAGAAGGTGAGATAATGATGAAGTATAAAGCATGGGGCCCACATCATCTTATCCCTCACTGTGCTTTATACTTCACCTCTCGATCAAATTCTCCAGAGTGCCCCCTGTAATGGTGAGAACACCTAATATAGTAAACTACCCCCAAAGAGCAGTGACCTCCTAATAGCACTACCCATAATCTCTCCCTCTGCAAAGACCCCCTAATAGCTGTCACCACCCACTAAGAACAGCAGAACGGTGGCAGAAAGAGACCCCTAGCAGAAGTGTAACTACAGTGAGCACCCACAGACACTCCATACCCACTCCACCATATATCTGCTGTATAATACACACATGCACATTCACACACACACACACAACACAAACATTTACACATGTAGTGAGGTACAGGTATAGGTGTTGTTGTGTCAGCTCAGCCAAAGATGGTATTGTCACGATGGCAGTGCACACAGGTGTGATGTTGGTACCTGCTTTGTTTATGTGGCTGGCTATGTTACCCAATGGTCGGTTACCTGCCGGGTTGTAATGGCTCCCTTGAGCTCTTGTCACGGCAGTCCCGAGTGGCAACCGACCCCCCCCTCCCTCCCGGACTTATTGGTACCGACACGGTGAACGGTGCTTTGTGTATGGGTGCTGGTGCGTACAAAGTATAACAGAGTCCCAGTGTTGTAAAAATAGAACAGCTTTACTGTAGAGTTCTTCAGTAGTACAATACACTTTCACCAGTAGATAAATCTTTGATACAGACTTTAGTCTGTGTCAACTTGTTTGTGCTTGAGGAGGTGCTTGGAAAAGTGGAGAAGAAGAGAGGTAGCAGTGTAGCAATGTACTTTGAAGAAATACTTTAGAGTGAAATACTTGTACTTGTACCTGTGTTTAGACTATGTCTGACAACCTTGTGCCCTACAGTGTCGAGCTACCCATCCTAATAGGGTGATACAAGTCCCATTCGTGGTTATCTGGGTGTAGCTAAGCTTCCGTGCCTTCCCAGTTACCTGCATTGCGAAATAGAATACGAAGACCTCTTTCTGTAGCTTTGTCCTATCAAGGCTAGTTCCTCTTGTGTTCCAGGATACTGCCCTGCACTTTTTAGACGTGTTATCGGCGTGGGTTAGGGTGTTCCTGGACTCTTCTCCCTTTAAGTCCTTAGCACTGCATAGTAGGTATAGTAGGAGTAGATAAAGAACTGGTTGTCTCTAGCTGCATCTGTACACTCGTGTCTAGACTCTACTGCACTTTTTCTCTGTCAAGGGTCCTGGCAGCAGCCAGGCCCTGGCTTAAAGAGGACCTGTCACCCCAGTTGCCGGGGCAGAGCCCACCCGACCCCCTGGTGGAGCCCCATATACTTACCCTTTCCACAAAGTCCCGATCCTGTTGCTGAGAAATCGCCATTGGAAGTCCTGTGCGCGTGTTATGCTGATTACCAGAGATGAGTCCGACGTCCATAGGAAATGACTGGAGCAGTCTTTCTCTATTAACGTCGGACTCATCTCTGGCGTCCCACCTGTGGTGGGACACCACACACACACACACACTGTTTATTTATTCATTGACCGCCCCCCAAATATCCGCAGCATATTTGATGGCCCAGATTTGCTTTGCTTTGAATACGCACCATCAAATCTGCAGCGGATCTGTGAAAGCATCCCAATAATAGAAGTATCTGCCCTCTCTTCTACGTTATACATCAGTGCCCCCTAACACTTCATTCAGTGTTCCTCTTCCTATTTCTACCAGTAGGTAATGACATCCAGTATACTCATTGTCAGCCATAGCGCCCTCATAATGACATCAGTGTTCCCATAATAATGCCAAAACGTCCATTTTGCATCCGTGTCCCTGTTTTTCGCAGATCTTTTTAAAGCATTTTAAATTACACTGATTACATCACATCCGTGAACATCCATGAAAAACACGTATCTCATTGATTTCTATGGGGGAATGTGTGCCGTGCTTCCGTTCCGAGTTATGACACGTCCCACTTTTAAATGGAACGGATTGGAGATCTGTGAAAACACTGAACATGTGAAAAGCCCAATAAATAGCAACGGGGTTTACATTTGTCCGTGTGCACAAACAACTTCACAGAACGTGTGAATGCAGCCTTAGACTTACAGGCCTATAGTTTCCAGGATCACTTTTCGACCCCTTCTTGAAAATTGGCACCACATTAGCTATGCGCCAGACCTGTGGAACAATCCCTGTCATTATAGAAACTTTACATATTAGGAATAAGGGTTTATCTATCACAGTACTTAATTCCTGCAAAACTCTGGGATGGATGCCAATCGAGCCCAGTGATTTGTGGATTTGTTTAACTTGGGTTACTTGGGTTTAACTTAACTTAGGTAACTTGGGTTAGGTTTACATTATTCCTACTCATGTCATCTGTCATAGAGTCTTTTCTGTGAAAATACAATAGAGAAGAAGGTATTTAGTAGATTGGCCTTTTCCGTATCTCCCTCCTACATTACACCCAAAGTATATTTTCTTTTTTTTTTTATCATTTATTGCATCCCTAACAGTTGTAGTTAACCACATTGGTTTCCTCCTGTTTCTTCTATGTTTATTCCCATAGGGTATGTGTCATTTACAAGATCTACCGAGGATGCTCTTAAAAATGTGTCTTGTCGGAATAATACTGGCTTTGTAAGAGTAATACCAGGAGGTGTTGCAGAAGTAATGTCAGGAGGTTTTGTGGGAGTAGCTGTGTGGCACCTGACCTTGCACTAATAGTTTGATTGGTTCTGGGAACAGCTCTTATGTAGTCTTGCCGCACAGGCTGGTCTACAATATTGCCCCCTCGTACGCAAAAGTCCTTTTAATAGACCTGAGAGTATTTAATGCATCCATGCATGCTCCCCCTGCTGTGGCAGTTCAAATTCCATGGTGTTTCCATCACTTTCTGAGGTAGACCAGTAGACGCGTCCCAATAAGAAGCCATATGTGAAACATGTTGAGGTTGGCGTTCTCCAGTCTGTATTGGACACTGCTAAGGGGCGGCTTTCCTGTTTGTACTGCCTGTGTTCACCAGGTGATGTATGATGAGATCTCACCTCTTCTCTGATCCCATTCAAATTGAAAGTATGTCTATATAGTTTATTTTGTGGAATTCCATACAGGTGTGGAAATCTTTCATCTGTGTGTGGAGGGATTATTTCTTGTAGGTTTATGTTCCTGTGTATGTTACTATTTATGATACCATTTTATTATGATTTTTATTATATTTCTATGTATACTTAGTTTTTGTGCAAGAAGAGCATATATTTATGTGCAAATGAGCAATTCTTTTTCGTCTCCTAATTGCAATTCTTTTTATATGGCCTTTTCCTCTTATCTTTAGGTTTAGGTAGTAGCTCTACATGTTTCCCACTCGTCAGTAGTCATCAGGAGCTCATCACCAAGCCTCTGTTTGGAGGCTCCTGTCATGGTTTGGGTCCTGTGCGGCACTGATGATGTCCATCACCATGACGCCTTCAGCTACTTTTGACCGAACAAGGAATAATCACGTACTGAGAGCATTAAAAGGATTGAGATAAGGAAATACCAACATTGTTTAATAAGGAACGAAAAACTTAAAAATGAGAGAAAAAGGCCATATAAAAAGAATTGCAATAAGGGGATGAAAAAGAATTGCCTATTTGCAAATAAATATATGCTCTTCTTGCACAAAAACTGTAATAAAATAAATGTGAATGTGAAGAATAGGAGATTTTTGAAGTGCACACATGGTAAAGGCGGGATTTTTTTTGTGAAAAAGATAAAAAGTATTTTTTAAGAGAAGTATTAAACGTTATATTTTAAGAAATCCAGTATAAATAAATTGTGGAGAAGTGGTTTAATTTAAAGTGACTGTACCACCAGGCCCAGGCTGAAGCACTGGAGGCGAGCCGACCCACCCTTAGTGGTAAGAAACCTCTGCCCCTCTGATAGGGTTCCATTGATTCTAATGGAGTCACGTCATAGAGGGGCTGGGGTTTCCTCCCACTAAGGGTGGGTCGGCCCGCCTCCAGTGCTTCAGCCTGGGCCTGGTGGTACAGTCACTTTAATTAAAACAATCAGTGACATACAGTATAAGTACAGTATGTATGTTACTATGTATGTTATCATATTACTAAGTATGATACTATATACATGTATGTTAGGGGCGGAAGTGACCGTGTCACTGCAGCCGCCATAATAATGAATTTCCAAACCGCCGTGGTGCAGAGTCCGCAGTGTTTATTTAACAATAAATGTGACTGGATAATGGGGGGGGGGGTGATGGAGGTAAGTGGCGTGACAGACGGCAGTCAGGCTATAGGAGCGCTGTTTGCCCAACGGATAAAGATCTTGGTTTACGCAGGAGGGGAAGCAATAATAAACGTTGCGCTTTCCATGCTGAGATCCTGGAATAATAAACATTGCCCATATTAGCCTCTGGACATAATAACAGCAAAAACTGGACACGAGGAATTAACCCTGTACACACAGGAAACATGGAGCAGCCCAGGGAATATATACAACATGCAGTCATTCAGGCCCCTATAGACCCACAATGCACTGCAGTGTCCTCATCTGATAGGGAATGATAGAACTGTCCATCCTGTACTCCCTGGTTCCTCCCTGGTATTTTGGAGGAGCTGCAGGTGCCAATGTTGTGGAGGACCTGTGTGTGTCAGTATTATGGGGGAGCGGTGGGGGTCGGTATTATGGGTGCGCTGTTTAGGTGTTATGGGTGGCACTGTGTGGATAGCAGTGTTATGGGTACCTACATTGTGATCTCTGTTAGCTCTGTGCATCTTTCTAGTAAACTCATATAATCCTGTTCTGTAGAACACTTCCTACTGCTCGTCCTGGGCTTATGCCAGATGCTGCACATTGTTAGAGGATTTGCTTCTCTTCTCTGAACTGTTCCAATCCTTCAGAGGAAAAGCAAAGGTTATTACAGTATTCTCCTGCGTATAAGACTACTTTTCAACCCAGGAAAATCCTTTCAAAAGTCAGGGGTCGTCTTATACGCCAGGTACCGTCTTATTGGGGGGGGGGGGGGGGTGCTGAAAAACTTTGGAACCAGACTGGAGAACCTGCGGTTCCATATGGTGGAGCTAAAAAAACAGCCGCATCCCCCATGTATGCGGTGACTGTATGAAGGGCAGAGCGAGCTGCAGGCATCCGGGGTATGTTAAAAATGAGATACGGTAGAGTGGCGCTATGCCCATAAAAACACACCTCTATAACCCGTCTTATCGCCCTTGTATCCTACCTAGGGGCGTAGCTAGGGGTTCAGCCTAGGGGGGCGAGTGTGAGTCTGAGTGGGCCCCCCACCGATTATGTTACCCACAGGGAACCTTGCCAGACGACAATGTTTTCTGAATAACAAAGGCTATATTCTACTACATTACTTAAATTAAAAGGGTTATCTAAGGTTAGAAAAACATAGCTGCTTTCTTCCAAAAATAGCACCACTACCTATCTCCTATCTATCTATCTATCTATCTATCTATCTATCTATCTATCTATCTCCTATCTATCTATCTACCTATCTCCTATCTATCTATCTATCTATCTATCTATCTATCTATCTATCTATCTATCTCCTATCTATCTATCTACCTATCTCCTATCTATCTATCTATCTATCTATCTATCTATCTATCTATCTATCTATCTCCCTATCTATCTATCTCTTATCTATCTATCTATCTCTTATCTATCTCCTATCTATCTATCTATCTATCTATCTATCTATCTATCTATCTATCTATCTATCTATCATCTATCTCCTATCTATCTATCATCTATCTATCTATCTATCTATCTATCTATCATCTATCTATCTATCTATCTATCTATCTATCTATCTATCTCTTATCTATCTCCTATCTATCTATCTATCTATCTATCTATCTATCTATCTGTCTCCTATCTATCTATCTATCTATCTATCTATCTATCTATCTATCGAGTCGAGGGAAAGGCCGCACTTCCAATGCATATGTGGCGGTTGCTGCAGGAACCAAGTCCCCAGGCTAGGGATTCCAACGATATCCAACGAAAAATCTGCAGCACTCCAGCTCAGGTGGTAACGGTGATTTTATTCACAAAAGTGCATATACAAACAATGCGTCGTTTGTATATGCACTTTTGTGAATAAAATTTATTGAATATTTAGTGAATAGCGGCTGCGGAAAACTGACATGTCAGTTTTTTTAAGGCGCCGCGAGAGATCCCGGCCGAAGCGTATATGATGTGTATACACTCTGGCCGGGATCCCTTCAGCCTACAGCACTACATAAGTTCTGTGGAAATCACGGCCGTTGTAACAATGGCCGTGATTTCCATGGAACTTACGTAGTGTGAACATAGCCTAAGGGGAGGTAAAAGAGGGAGATAACACACTGGAGGGGGCACTGTTGGGGCACAGATAGGACACATTGTACGTTGCTGTTTAGGGGGTAGATGAATAAAAGGAACCACCATGCTGCACTGAGCTCTGCACAGGGGAGAGGGGCAAAGTTATTGGCAGAAACGAATAAAACTTAAAACCAGTTGAGTGAAGCTGCTGCCTGTACAGAGATGTCTCCAGCATCAGGAGGGGGGCTCCGTACTACCCCTCACTCTGTCTGCCCTCTACCACCTACAGCACACAGCAGCAGCCTGACTAACACACAGATGATGATGATGATCACTCACTGTCAGTCAGCTGCTGCTGCTCCTCTTCACAATCCCTGGCAGCCATCCAGTAGCAGGATCCTCGGCTCCTGTCATCACATGGCCGCCCCTCCTCACACACAGCACTATGCAGAGCAGTGTGTAGCTGAGGGGGAGGAGCTACAGCTGCCGTGCAACATGTGAGGAAACAGGAAGAGAGGAGAGAGCAGAGCATCCCCGGCCAGGGGCATCAGGTGACTGAGTGGGGCCCCCAGGAGCAGGGGGCCCGCACCTGCCGGGCGCTGATGCCGCCTGGGGGCCCCTACAGACGTGTTAAGGCTGTCTGTAAAAGCAATAGCTTTTACAGACAGCATTAACCATCTGGGACATCAGTGGGCCCCTGCCTGAGTGGGCCCAGGGGCCACAGCCCCCCTTGCCCCCCCCCCCTAATTTCGCTTCTGATCCTCCCTGTATAACTATACCTCCTTCTCTGCCTGTCAGATCTCACTGCTGTCTGTTTTTTATACATATTTTATGTAGTGTGTGTTGGAATAGGGGTAGTCTTATACAGTGTGTATATCCCAAACTCTATATTTTAACTAGAAAAGTTGAGGGTCGTCTTATATGGCGGAAAATACGGTACATATGTCCATAACAGGCCATACATGCTGCACACAGGGTCAAAATATGAATATCAGTTATTACTGTGTGTATACTCCCGAGCTGCACTTACTATTCTACTGGTGGAATCACTGTGTACTTACATTACATTACTTATCCTGTACTGATCGTGAATTATACTCCAGAGCTGCACTCACTATTCTGCAGTTGGTGTCACTGTGTACATTACTTATCCTGTACTGATCCTGAGTTAAATCCTATAGATCTTTTATTTAAAAATATAAAACATAACAACAATATAAATAAAATATAACTGTACAATATATACAAGTCCCAAAGTCCATAAAGGTATTAGCTGGTCCAGCCTCACTGTATTATACTCCAGAGCTGCATTCACTATTCTACTGGTGGAGTCCCAGTTTACATACTGTATAATCTGTATCCACATCCATCCTTACGGCTTTCTGCAGTAATACTAGGGGCAGGTATGAAGTGTCCCAGTGGGTGCCACCCTAAGAGGAGGATTTTCTCCAGATCATTCAGGTTTCAGGGCTGTCGCTGGACAACATTATGTTTCAGATCCCTCCAAAGTTTTTCTAAAGGGTTCAGGTCTGAAGCCTGGTTAGACCCTGAAATGCTTCTTAAGGAGCTGCTCCTTAGTTACCCTGGCTGTGTGTTTTGGGTTATTGTCAAGAAGGAAGACTTCGGAATGACCCATCTTCAATGCTCTTATCGAGGGAAGGAGGTTGCTGGCAAAATTTTCATGATCCAATCCATTCTACCTTCAATACGATATGGTTGTCCTATCCCCTTTGCAGAAAAACATCCCCAAAGTGGGATGTTTCCACCACCAGGCTTTCTGGGCGTGGTCGTGGTTGTACTCATCCTTCTTCTTTCAAACACGGTAAGTGGAGTTGATATCAAAAAGTTCTATTTTTGTTTCATCTGATCGTGTCCTTTCTCTATGCTTCCTCTGGATCGTCCAAATGGTCCCTGGCAAAATTCTAATGGGCCTGGGCATGTGCTGGTTTGAGAAGAGGGAACCTTGTGGTCCCAGCTCTATTCAGGTTATTGACCATGTACTCCCTTGTAGTTCTGAGGTTTTTCCTGACCTCTTCTTACACCACAAAGCAAGAACTTGCATGGAGCCCCAGACCAATGAAGATTGACAGTCATCTAATAATTACGCCATCGGTTGTTGCCTTCTTACTGAGCTGTTTGTGTATTGTCCTGTAGCCCATCCCAGCCTTGTGCATGTTTACAATTTTGTCTCTGGTGTCTCCATTCTCTGTAGGTTGGAAAACGTGCCTGGCAAACTTGTCAGTGTATCAAAAACGTATCTATACATATCTACCTTGTGCTCTACCAGAGTGAGTATTGGATTTTTCACTGTCTTAGTGTCAGAAGTCACTTCCTGCACTTCATATCATTAACGATTGTTAATTGTAATGGGGACAATAGTCTAATTACATCACCCAGCCACATGACACATACAGAGAGCACTACTGCACCCAGCTAGCCCTGTGCAATATAACAGATGCACCCTTGGTCACCACAGATTTTCCCAGGTCTGGTGACTGTACATTGTCTGGCATACAGATGATACTTCTCAGAATCCTTATGCCCCTCTGGTGACCCACATACGTCATTGGTTTCAGTTATGTCATGTGGGGCTATGACCCGGAATTGGCCATGTAACATTGCTACCCTCGTTGTTCAGATACGATGTTTGTGTGATTCCTCCGTCCTCTGTTGTCACGAGTCTAATGTCCCTGATGCAGAAATCACTTCCCGTAGATCACAGAGCAGACCAGTCGGATTGTTACCGTGACCTCAGTTGTATAATCAGTTGCTGGCTGCTTTACCACAACCCCCACTCAGAGCCCATTGCAGCTGCAGCTTTGTTACTGATCTCATTGGTAATATCATTAGATGCCTCTTTTTCCCATGCTCTCCCACAATCCTGGGAGGAAACTGTATCTTTGTTCGTCCTGCGCTTCCTGGTTCATGAGCAAAATGTCAGAAGTATAGAATTTGGAGAAGTAAGTGGCCCCTGTGCTGGAGTCGTGTCTGCAGGGACTACTGCCATAGGCTGTATCCATGTTTTCCCAGACTTTGCTATATTCCCCTTAAACCTTATAGTAAAACCCTCTGTCCTAGTCAATTACACTCTCTAAGAGCCCTATTCCACCAGACAATTATAGTTCAGATTATCGTTAAATCGTTCGAATCTAAACGATAATCGTTCGGTTGAAATGCAGTTAAGATTAACGTCCGAACGAGAAATCGTTGATCGCTTTATAAGACCTGGACCTATTTTTATCGTTGCTCGTTCGCAAAACGTTCGCAAATCGTTCGCATTGAATAAGACGTCGTTCAGTCATTCACAGTACATACGAACGCAATAGTGAAGAAATAGCGAAGAAAAAACTATTGCAAATACGATCATAAGTAACGATTATCTTTCCATGGAAATGAATGAATGTTTTCAGGTCTTTCGCAATAGCGATCGTTTGAGATCGTTAATCGTTAACGATTATGCGAACGATAATCGTCCGGTGGAATATGGCCCTAAGGCTGAAGCCAAACTTAGCCTGGTTAACCAAAAATTAGGAAGTTTAGAAATACTCGGCTTTTCCCTTTTCCTGTCCTCTTGGTCTCAAAGTATGCAGAAGTTGCTGATTCTAGAGCCAGAGCTAAAAGCTGACCAGGACATTGTGAACCACTACAGGCTACAGGCAGAGAACCACATTATCATGTGTACCTGAAGGATTTTGTTAGTCAAGCCAAGAAAAGATGTATTTTTGCCTCTTCAGAGCCTCTGAACCCAGACTAAGGCTCAAGAACATCAGGGATTCAGAACTCAGGACTGCTTTATATAACATCTACTGTACACACTGGTTAACTCTTTCAGTAAAAAAAATACAAATTTGGTCAGCTCTCCTAGAACACCATTCACACTGACAGGAGCATGTTGCTACGGCTGAAATTGCAAACATACAAAAAGACAGAAACAGCAACAGCTCACCGAAATGGCAAGATACAGACCCACTACAGACATGAAAATAGTTAAAAGCAGCCCTCCCCCCTCCCAACTGCTAAAAAAAATCCCACAAAAATAATGAGGCTCTTGGTTACCATTTGCAAACAGTGTAAACCACCCCACCATGATAAGCTGGCCTCATGCCTACACTGTACTATGGCATATAATAAGCCTGGGCATGCAGGATCCATCTTATACAGGCAAAAGTAATTACACCACCTGGGTGGGACAGGTGGAGTGCACGACCAAGTAGAGGCAGCCACTCCCCCAACTGGAACACAGAAAAAAAGACAAATTTGGTCAGCTCTCCTACAACACCATTCACACTAGGTAGGAGCACGTTGCTATGGCTGAAATATATATATATATTTTTTTTAGCAAATGGGCTGCTTTTAACGATTTTTATGTCTGTAGTGGGTCTGTATCCAGCCATTGCATTAGCTGTTTTTTTTACAGTTGCATGAATACTGTATGGCGCTGTCTGAGCTCAGTATGGTACCATCTGGGTGCCATGAAGCTGTTTATCCATGCATTGTACACTTATAAGTAGATACTGACATTACTAACAGTCTGAAGTCTAATAAACACATCAGTTTTGTCTTCTCCAAGACCCTTGGCAGTGCTGTATGTTTAACCCTTTCCTGTCTCCTCTAGGGTCAGATACTCTCTGGTCCTTCTGTTTCCCATTACAGTCACACATCACAATCATTCGCTAAACATCAGGGCGACTTCCTCCATCTCAGCTGGAGGGAATCGGGTCATGGTGGCGCTGACCTGAACCTGAACCTTCCTATACTGGTGATGCAGATGTATCCGAACAGCTGAGGCTCCTGGATGGACTCTTACAAGGAGACACTAAGAAGCAGAGGAAGCCAAGGAGAAGGAGGGGTGCTGATCCCCAATGGCACATTGTACTTATAGATGTATCACATACATTGTATTTGTGAAACAGAATGGATTCTTAAAGGGAAACACCCCCTAAAACATGAAGATTTCATCCTCTGAAAACTTTTTGGCAGTTCAGTTCCTTTGTTTCTCTATTCTGTTTTGGGAAAATATAGCTGCTTGCAGAGATTCTGAGAGGTCATCACTAGAGGTGAGGGCAGGGCTAGCATCGGCAGCCATTGAACCTGGGCAAGCGCTGGGGCCCCTTGCTCATGGGGGACCCACTCAGCGGTCAGTGCTGTGCCTGGCCCCTTAAAGAAGCACTCCAGAATTTTTTTCAAGCGATGATCTGTGTCCCGCTGCGCCGTTCAAATCCTGAGCGAGTTCATGTCACCCCTCTTCTGTCTCCGTGTCGATTAAAGGCTGAAAGTCCCATAGAAATGCATTGGAGAGCGTGACTTCCGACCTTCAATCAACATGGAGACAGAAGAGCGGTGACGTGAACGTGCGTAGGATTCGAACAGCGCCGCAGGGCCGGAATGAAGCTGTGCGACGCCAATCATCGCAGGTGATTATATGCGCCAGCGTGCAGCGGGGGGACAAGTAAAAAAAAATTTGGAGTGATTCTTTAACTGTAAGCATTCCAAAAAAGTATTTATAGGTCAATGCAATTGGCTCCCTGTCCTACTAATCACCTGAGATAAGATGAAGCCATTCTACCCAAGTGCTCGAGTATACACATTACAGGGGGTTGTCTACTGGGGCTGGGGGAGCTAGGTTGATGGGTTGGAGCTCACCCAATGTGAATAAGATAGGACTGAGAAGCATCAAGTAGATCAGGGATGGGGAACCTTCGGCCTTCCAGTTGTTGCAAAACTACAATTCCCATGTTGAAAGATAAATAACTACAACGATCAGCCGACATAGTTCATGTCGGCTGATCATTGTGTTCTATTACATAGGACGATTATCAGCAGATATCGAATGAATACGGCTGATAATCGTTCCGTGTAATAGTGCCTTAAGACAACTTTGTTCTAAACTAAATAACCCCAAGCTTAAAAACCTTGGTCTTGGTACTGTAAACTACCCACCCACCCTTCCTATAGTCTTAGCAGGTTTGTTCCATAGAGAGAAGACTTGGCTTATGGTTGCCAAATACCCCTATGTGGGCAAAGAGGGGAAATTTCCCAAAGTGAAATATGAAGACATGCCAGCCTGCCCTTTCCAGATTGTGTGAACGACCATCATTCTATGATCTATACAGACCAAGGATGGGGAACCTGCTGTTGGCTGTCCAGGCATGATGGGAGTTGTAGTTTTTAAACAGCTGGAGGGCCGAAGGTTCCCCATCCCTGACGTAGACGGACATGTATTAGCATACCTCCCAACCGTCCCGGATCTAGCGGGACAGTCCCGATTTCGGGGTCATGTCCCGCTGTCCCGGTACGGGCCCCATGTGTCCCGCTTCCCAAAACGCACCTGGCCCTTTAATTGCGAGCGCTCCTGATGAGCGCTCGCAGATGCGGGGCTGTGCACAGCTTCCTCTAGTGGCCGGAAGCTGCATTCTGCCTCCGGTCACTAGAGGCCTCTCTCATCCCCTGCGTTCCCGCGCGGAGCAGAGGAGTGACGTCACCGGCAGAGCGGTGAGAAGAAGGGGAAGCTAGAGCCGGCTGAAGCACAGAGTGAGTATGTGCTTATTCTTTTTTTTAATCAAAGGAGGGATGGTGGGGGGAGGCTAGCTGACAGGGAAGGTGTACATCATGGCAGTGCTGGGGGGGGTTCTTCATCACGCTGTCTGACTGCTCTGCATTTCGGCTGGGGTCAGAGGGGGGAGGCAGTGCAGTCAGACAGCAATGTGATCAGCAGTGACGAGGACCGCTGCCAGACTGGAGGGGTAGAAGGCCGCAGTTACAAGCAGGGGGGGAGGGGGGGTGCCGCTGCTGCCACACACTGACCACTGACTGACACTGAAGGCCCATGACACTCAGCAGCTGCGGCCTTCAGTATCAGTCAGTGGCCGCTGACAGAGTGAGATGCTGTGTCCCTTTCAAAGCCCTGAGCTTACATACCTCACAGCTACCAGCCCCCGAAGCTCTTATCTCCAGCCCAGCGGCACTTGCATTCATCTTCTCCCCTGCTTATCTTCTCCTCTGCTTATCTTCCCCACTGCTGCTGATGACGTCACAGGAGTGAAGAGAGTGCAGAGGCCGCGGGACTGGAGATATGAGCTGCAGGGGCTGGGAGCTGTGTGTGAGGTGTACAAATAGCCACTACTGGGGAGAAAGCCACTGTTGTGCAGCCATGTGAGTATCCTTTTTTTTATTTTTCTGGTACACATCTCTCTCTATCTCTCTGTCTATCTCCTATCTATCTAATAGATAGATAGATAGATAGATAGATAGAAAGGAGATAGATAGATAGATAGATACATAACAAATGTCAGCAGCACAAGCCATGATGTTGGTGCCAGCAAATTAAATCTTGACCAGAGATAGATGTCTATACCATACGGATACTTCACGGCACTCCAACTTCTATGTTGCAAAAGAAGTGTTTATTCCATCAACGTGCAAAGCATTAACAAATAGTGCAGCACAGCAAACAGTCACAAACGCAAGTTTCGGCGAGTCAATCACCATTTTGAAGCGTGAAAATGGTGATCGACTCGCTAAAACAGCGCGTTTATGACCGGTTTAAGGGCGTGTCTTAGGGTTTAGGGGCGTGTCTTTGGGCGGGGTTAGGGGCGTGTCCATGTCCCTCTTTCCTCTCAGCCAAAGTTGGGAGGTATGTATTAGTTGTGTAAGTTTTAAGGTCTCATGACTGATGTTTCTGTCACAACTTCTTGTCGTGTTTAGGGGATACGGACAGAAGGATACCCTCATTATGGATCAAAGCTACCCAAGAAGATAAGGAGGCCGCCACAGCTTTAACAACAAACATGTCCTGTCACTGGAGGATCCTATTTCATCTTGGATGGGGAAAACTGTGTTTTGTGATGACAGCTATGATGGCGCCGCTGGATTGATTGAGATCTCAGCACTGAGACATCTACTTCAAGGGCCCCATATTAACTATCTGCACGCCGCTGCCACCTCACAGGGCCTGTTGATCCTGCTGCTCTGCAGTACTGGACCCTCTATACCAGGTGCCATTACATCATGTTCTGAGATGAGCACCCTGTTGGTTATTTGTGAGGCGAAGGAGATGATGGCTCCATGAAAGACATTTTCAGGTCCTAGGTTATTTTGGTGGGAATTCAGTCCTCACATCATGTCTGTAAAGAGGAATGTTGTATTTCTTTGTAGTGCAGGAAACATTCTCCATCCTCCATACTGCCTCAGTGAGAGGACATGCAGGATATATAAGAGACAGCAGGGGGCGCTGCAGGACTGAAATTATGGACTACGCCACATACTTAATATTACATGAGAGCAGAAATAATTGTGGAGTCAGAGTGATATTATATTATTTATAAACTGCAAATTCATCCAGGGAATAGTTATAAAATATAATAGTTATAAAACATAACCGCAGCGCCGGAAATGTGAGAGACCACCATCACCCTCCTGCTCATCATCAGTGGTATCTATATATAACATCCTCCAGAGCTGCACTCACTATTCTGCTGGTGGGGTCACTGTGTACATACATTACATTACTTATCCTGTACTGATCCTGAAATACATCCTATATTATACTACAGAGCTGCACTCACTATTCTGCTGGTGGGGTCACTGTGTACATACATTACATTATTTATCCTGTACTGATCCTGAGTTACATCTTGTATTATACTCCAGAGCTGCACTCACTATTCTGCTGGTGGGGTCACTGTGTACATACATTACATTACTTATGCTGTACTGATGCTGAGTTACATCCTGTACTTTCCTCCAGAGCTGCACTCACTATTCTGCTAGTGGGGTCCCTGTATACATAAAGACTATAAACTTAGTGGCTGGGCCAGCCTCATTCTCACCAAACAAATGACTGCAATAACACCCCACATGTGCAAATTAGTTTATTTTTTAAATATAGAATAAAAGAGTAAAAAACACTAATGATACTAAACCCCAAACCCAGTAAGAACAAAGGGGGCGATGTATTAAGGGTGCGCCCCTGTCATACACCAGAGAGAAAGCACAGATGCTTGTCTTCTCCCTGGTGTACACCAGGTTAGTCCCCGGGTCGCCTGAAGTTCAGGCGCTGGGGGGTGCAGAAAGGCGGGGAGGAGGCGTGGCCAGCTCAAGAGCCAGATTTATACCCGCTAGTAAATCATGATCCCGCAATGTTGATGTTCCGCAATGCCTGCCCCAGGCACAGGGCCGGCCAGCTTTACTTAGAGGTGTATGGCCAGGGAAAAGGGGGCGGGGCTTTATTTAAGACCGGTGTACTCTCACTCCAGTTTTGATAAATCCCCATACACTTAAAATAACACATAATCCTGAGTAACATCCTGTAGACCTTTTATTTAAAAAATATAAAACATTATAACAATAACACAACAACAACATAAATAACACATAACTATACAATATATACAAGTCCAAGTGTCCATAAACATATTGGCTGGCCCAGCCTCATACTTACCAAACACACCACTGTATTAAACCCCACATGTTCAAACTAGATTTCTTTTTTTCTTTTTAAATAAAACACTAAATATTAACACTAATAATACAATAATAACACAAATAAAACTGTGAACAACTTGTAGGTAGTAACTAACATAACTATACTCTATACTAAACCTCTGGTCCGGTTTTGTCCAACATAAATAAATACACAAAAATATACATAAATGCCTACACCAAACACTAAAACATTTCTTTTTTGGCCCTGAGCTGGTCCCACATCCCATGCCCCCAGTACATGATTACAGACGTTCATGAACCATGTGGCTTGATAACCATTTCCTCAACATAAAATGTTTATTAGTAGCATGTTATCTATAAGCATAAGAAAGTATATTATTGGACTGAACGCCATGGAAGAGTATGTGGACTGTTAGGTGTAACAATCAGGAGTGTAGAGACTGCAGTTATCTCTGACCTTCATACCCAAGAGCTTCCAAGAACACTGCAGCTACTGTACATTAGGGGACACTGGCTCCTTGAGAGCAAGAACATCAAGAATAACAGTGAAAAAATCAATACAGGAATCAGAGATAATAGAGAGATCATCAGGTATTATAGATGAAAAGAAGATAATCAAGAATCATAGATAATAGTGATGAGCGAATACTGTTCGATTGAATAGATATTTGATCGAATAGTAAGGTATTCGATCGTATCGAATAGTTTGCCAAATATTCGATGAGCGTTCAAATCCCCCTTCTTCCCTGTTTTTTTTAGCCAATCAACATGCAGGGAGGCTGCCACAGCCCCTTGGTGTACGTAGCATTGCGAGAAATGAGAATAACAATGATTGGATGGCATAGTCACATGACCCAATAACATATATACGAGTGTTCATCGATTGCTACGTGCTGCTACATCATACATAAATACAAAGGGTAGTGCAAGCACTCTGCTCACCAAGTGCTTTGTGCTGCTGATACGTGCTAGAGTGCTAGATCTAAAAAAAAAAAAAAAGAGTAGTACGTGTGTTCATCCAGTGCTACGTGCTGCTACGTCATACATAAATCCACAGGGTGGTACAAGCAGGCTGCTGTGCTACTATAAGTGCTACCAAGTGCTACGTGCTACATAATACAGCCGTCCAGCTTTATCTATAAAATATTCACACACCCTTTAATAACCAGGTAATTCACCTGTATAACATCGACTTGCGACATTATTACCGGCGATTTTGGGATGTCAGATGTTTCCTCTGCTGTCCCAGTTACATTCCAGTGGTGTTGGCATCAATTCCTGAGGTGTCATTGTGGACTTGGTGACCTCCAAGTGGTCGAATAGATGTTTTTCAATAAACAAATACTTATTCCCATAGACTTTAATGGGATCGAATATTCGATCAAATAGTTGAATATCGGGGAGATATTTGAACGAATATCGAATATTCGAATATTTCACTATTCGCTCATCACTAATAGATAATAGGGAGAACATCAGGAATTATAGATAACAGAGAGATCAACGGGAATCGAAGATAATAGAGAGAGCATCAGGAATCATAAATACTAGTGAGAGCATCAAGAATCGAAGATATTAGAGAGAACATCAGAAATTATAAATAATAGAGAGAACATCAGGAATTATAGAGATAGGAGGGAAAACATCAGGAATCATCCATACTAGAGAGAACATCAGGAATCATAGTTAATAAAGAAAACATCAGGAATCATAGAAAGAGAAAACATCAGGAATCATCCATGCAGCGAACATTAAGAATAGATAATAGATAATATAGATAATAGAAAGAACATCAGAAATCATAGATAATAGGTAAAATATCAGGAATCATAGATAACAGAGAGAGCATCAGGAATCATATATACTAGAGAGAGCATCAGGAATCATAGATAACAGAGAGAGCATCAGTAATCATTGATAGAGAAAACATCAAGAATTATAGATAATAGAGAGAACATCAGAAATCATAGATAATAAGTAAAATATCAGGAATCATAGATAATAGAGAAAGCATCAGGAATCATAGATACTAGAGAGAGCATCAGGAATCATAGATAGAGAAAACATCAGGAATCATAGAAAATAGAGAGAGCATCAGGAATCATAGATACTAGAGCGGGCATCAGGAATTATAGATAACAGAGAGAACATCAGGAATTATAGATACTAGAGAGAGCATCAGGAATTACAGATAATAGGAGAACATCAGGAATCATAGATACTAGAGGGAGCATCAGAAATGATAGATAATAGGGAGATCATCAGAAATCTTAGATAATAGGGAGATAATCAAGGAATCATGGTCAGTAACCAGAAAATCAGGAATTATAGAGAACAACAGGGAATTGTGGAGAACAGTAAGAGTATGTGCACACTACGGAATCTGTGCGGCTAACTACCAGCGGATTCTTGCTTGAAGTTCCGCCCATCCCAAAAGCTCCATTCTATGCTAAGGCAGATTCCGCCGGTCACCCAAAGAATTGACATGAAAGGTGCAATCCGCTGGAGGTTATCCGTGCGGATTCCCTCTTGTGCACAAACCCTAATACTGAATGGACAACAGAAGCAACAGTGGTAAAATGAGGCGTTATTGATGGCTGGTGAATCAGAAGATCATGGAGAAGAGTCCGAACATCAGGATTCAGGGAAAACCAATCTGATAATTAGTCATTACAGCCAGAAACTGTGGAGACAATAGACATCAGATAACAGAATTTTAATAAGTTAGGGACCGACCCAGAAAACTACAAGAACATTAATCTGTTAGGCTCAACAGAACATCAGGGACCTCAATCACATTACACAGAACATAGGGAACTCCAGACCATTGTGGATTCAGGGAAAACAAACAGACTATCAGATGCTCAAAATTTACAGGCAGGAATGATGGGCAAAGCCGGAACACAATAACATCAAGAATTACATGAAGAACAGAACAGATAACAGAAAATCAGAAAATCGAGAATCAGGGACATTATCCAGATCAGGATAAGAGTCAGAATCAGGGAGATTTTGTCAGAACTTGTGGGACTCACAAACAGCAACTATAATATTGAAAGAACATTATAGAACATTACAAAAGATAAAGAATCAGCGAGAACATGGAAAACACCAGAAATGCATTATAGATAAATTACAGAAAACAGACCAAAAGTCAGAACATTCTAGGGAAACAAAGGCAAAAACAATCACAGATAATAGAACAGATTTTCCAGAACATATGTGAGAGATAAAATACCAGAAGTTCTGAGATTTAAAGAAGCAGAAGATCCAGGAATAATGGACAACAGAAACAACACCAGGGCGGTAAGCTAGCATCATTTACTGAACTGTTTGAAAGTAATGGAGAACTGTTCCAACATTAGGGAATCATGAACAAAAGATAGATTGTAGGAACATCAGGGTATAATGGAGAGTAGAAAATATATCATGGGACCATTGGGAACAGCAAGGGTATCAGGGAGTCATGGAGACCAGCGGGAACACCAGGAAATCACAAAATCATGAAAACATCTTAAACAATAGAAGATTGTGAAGAAGATTCAGAACATTAAGGAATCACTGATGAAAGTCAGAATACTTAGGAACAATAAATACAAACTGGAAATATCAGAGAACATGAACATCAGGAGATCATTGAAGACAACTAGAACATCAGGACCTCATGGAGAACAAACAGAATCAGGGAATAATAGATACAGACAGGCCATCAGGGGATGAAAACAATGGGGACCAATAAGAGAATCAGGGAATTGTAGAGAACAGCCAAAACATTGGGGAATTGTGGAGAACAGCCAAAACATCAAGGAATTGTGGAAAACAGCCAGATCAGGGAATTATGAAGAACAGTCAGAACATCAGGGAATTGTGGAGAACAGCCAGAACATCAGGTAATTCTGAGGAACATCAAGAACATCAGAGAATTATAGAGAATAGTCAAAACATGAGGAAATTGTGGAGAATGGCCAAAACATCAGGGACTTGTGGAGAACCATCAGAACATCAGCAAATT
Source organism: Dendropsophus ebraccatus (assembly GCF_027789765.1). NCBI lineage: Eukaryota > Metazoa > Chordata > Amphibia > Anura > Hylidae > Dendropsophus > Dendropsophus ebraccatus. The sequence continues at coordinate 57,752,133 of NC_091468.1, read as the reverse complement.
GTGGAGAACAGCTAAAACATCAAGGAATTGTGGAGAACAGACAGAACATCAGGGAATTGTGGAGAACAGCTAAAATATAAGGAAGTTGTCAAGAACAACCCCAACATCTGGGAATTGTTAAGAACAACCCCAACATCAGGAAAATATGGAGAATAGCCAGAGCATCGTGAGATAGTAGAGAACAGCCAGAACATCAGGGAATTGTGGAGAACAACCAGAGCATCAGGGGATTGTGAAGGACAGCTGGAAAATCCAGGGACTGAGAACAGCCAGGACATCAGGGAATTAGGAGTCCACCTAGAACATCAGGGACTCTTGGACAAATCAGGATATTGTGGACAATAATCAAGCCAGTGAGCCAAGGCTAACAGGTAGGATGGAGAATCAAGCATCACAGAGGAAGATATTTCTGTATCTCAGAATAACCAGAATATTAAGGATTCTGGGACACAAGGGATCAGAGGCTGAAGATCTTCTGAATCAGCAATGACACTAGCAACAAATATAATTAGTCCAGTTTAGTTCTGTTTCCTTGAAATTCTGTGATTTTAGAGGATTCTCTCTACTTGCCAAAGTATCAGGGAACTGTGGAGAACAACCAGAACATCAGGAAGTTGCGGAGAACAACCCTAACATCAGGGAATTAGGGAGAACAGCAGGGGAATCAGGGAATTATGGAGAAGAGTCAGAGCATCAAAAATTGTTACAAACAGCCAGAACATCAGGAAACTGTAAAGATCAGCCAAAACATCAGGGTATTGTGGGGAACAGCCAGGGCCATATTGCCAGCTGGTGCTGCCCTAGGCACTAAAACTGCAGACGCCCCATCTTCACTCACCAATTAGCATCATGATTTTCTAGGTTCTGAACATCATATTGATATCTGATCAGTCTTCGACTGTGTTCCCACATTTACTGTACGTCACCACATGCAGCAGAAAACAGACCCTAATGCAGTAACCAATAGGCGTATGGCCATTAATCCTGGTAACAGCACATGACTTCTGGGGAAGAAATGGGATCCACATGCATTTCTCTACATGGAGAAACATAATCTGATATGTTCTGTTTCTATAACTGTGCTAAATAAATGGGACTGTTGGCAGTCAGTATAAGGAGATATTATCAATCAGTGTTTACTGGTATTAATAGTCAGTGTATGGAGGTATTATCAGTCAGTATACCGAGGTATTATCATTGTATGGTGGTATCAGTCAGTGTATGGAGATATTTTAAGTGAGTGTATGAAGGTATTACCAGTCAGCATATGGTGGTATTATTGAGTCAGTGTATGGTGGTATTATGTAACTGTGTGGGGATATTTTCAATCAGTGTATGGTGGTATTTTACAGTGTATGTGCCAGTAACTTGTCAGTCCCTCTATGCAAACAGCATAGGGTGCCATTTTAGTTTCTTTAAAGGAGAAGTCTCACAAAACTAACAAATCTCAGGCAGACAGGGGTGTGCGTGAAAATAATAAAGTATACTTACCCATCCCCAGACCCCCGTAGCGCTTCCTTGACAATATCTGACAGCCACTGGCTTCCTGCGGCTCCTCCAGCTGCTGTATCACAGACCGGCTGATGGCTCGCCTACTCAGCCAATCAGTGACAGGGGAGGGACACCACTGTAGTCACTGACTGGCTGAGCAGGCAATCCACCAACCGGCCCGAAACACTGCAGTTGGAGGAGCCGTGGCCATGATGTACATGGAACCTGGACGAAAATTATTTCCAGTGGCTGGAAGAGTGACCCCAAATCGGTGCTATGAGGGCACAGGGGCTGGTAAGTATACTTCATTATCTTCCTGCACCCCACTGCCTGTCATTTGTTGTTGTTTCACGAGACTTCTCTTTTAAAGGGAATCTGTCAGCTGTAATTCATATGCCAAACTGCTGACACTGTTAGAAAGCTGTTAGGTCAAGAAGACACATGTTAAAGGATTAAATAAGGTTCATGAGGGAAGTGTTTTAAGAAAAAAAACGGAACTCAAGAACAAGAGGACACAATAAGGTTAGTTGGGGGAAAGATCAGAAGCAATCTCAGAAAATATTACTTTACTTAAAGAGTAGTAGATGCTTGGAACAACCTTTCAGTAGATGTGGTTGGTAAATCTACAATAACAGAATTTAAACCTGCCTGGCATAAACATATATGTACCCTAAGATAATAAAAAGGGAAATACTCAAAGAACGGACTAGATGGACCAAGTGGTCTTCTATGTTTCTATGACAAATGGTACCTTAACTATATCTGTCTGTACTTCCACAACATAGAAAATACTTTTATTCTGTGGTACAGAGAGTCAAAGAGGCTTCTCTAAGCTCCTGAATAGCTGCAAGTTGGAATGTCTCCTCTCTCTTCCCTCCAGTCTCCTCTCTCTGCTTAAACTACACCTGGAAGCTGAGTCCCGAGCAGGTTTAGGTATGGGAGGGGGAGTTACAAATGAGTGCACATAACCTGTATATACATATTATATACCAATATGCACAATACATACACATCATACACAGATATAAAGAAATGCACATTACCTATATGCATATATAGTACACCCACATACATGCACGATAAGTACATACACACATTGTATACAGATATAAACAAATGCACATTACATTGCAGAGATAATACAAACACACACACCGTTCATACATACTCACATACATACATCATGTACACACACAAATTTACTCTGGTACAGGAAAGCATGTTGTAAGATCTGCAACTCCAGGAGCCGCACCAAGGCCACACTGTGCAGGCTGCAGCCACTCTCCCTCCACTCCGAGCTACCAGCAGCACATAGAGCAGATGGAGGCCGCCTGAAATCAGGAGGAGGGTCACAGGGGAGAGGAGATGCCCTACACACTACATGGTGCTTCCTGTCACCCCAGTCACTTCCATTTTATACAATAAGATGAAACCCCAGGTTACCATATAGAGGCAGTGAGTGACCGGGTGACAGGCATGTGCAGCAGTGCTGGGGGTTTATATATATTGTCCTGGAGCTGCTAAACAGGGAGGCCCACCTCCTGCTCAAGAGTCCACCAGGGGGTAGGGCCCACTAGGGGATTCCCCTGCTCCCCCATGGGCCAGTCCAGGCCTGACAGATACTGTATAGAGGTATTATTGGTCCCTGTATGACGTTATTACTTATTCATTGATTGCTGTTGATATTTTTTCAAGGAAATCAGGTTAAAAAAAGAACAATTTTCTAAGTTTTTTTTGGGCTGTCTGCCCTGTTCGATACATTCTCTAGAAATAGTTCTGAGTTTTAGATACAGTAGCTCAGCAGACAGGATCCCAGATCTAGAGGAGTGAATGATCTGAGTGTTCGGTGGGATTTCCTACTGGCTTGTACATTTCCAGAATCATGACATGTTGCATCATGTTGACTGTAAATAAGTGGATTACGGCACCTGATCAGCCACCAATGTGTCAGGAGGTGCAATCCACATGCAGAGACCCTTCTGCGGTTGTGCTGTGCTTCTAAATATTCAGTGGAAAAAAAATGTTTTTTATTCAGACAGGTTTATTGCAGTATGGCGGTCATAGACGAGGGGGTGTTCCAGGCTTCAGAAAACCCCTATGTAGTGCTAAGACGGAGCACGAGCGAGGAAGTGATGCATTATAGCGGACAAAGAGGAAATGTGACACTGGGTTAGGTAAAGGATTGTGTTGGGCTGGGTTGTGTTGCCAACTGATGTAACCAGAACAATCCATTATATTAGAATGCAGGTTTTAATAATCCATGGTCGGGAGACAGGGTGGGGCAGCCATATTTATTATGTTATTTTTACCCCACCAGGAGGTATCATGTGATCGCCGGTGATAAGTTACACAGTGATTCATCTGCAGCTCCCTTTATCCTAATTACTGTGAGAAAGAGTAAGCTGGGAGGACGCTGGGAGTCTGCTGTCTTATAGTGATTGCACAGGAAATCCAAGGAGAGCGGAGCAAAATATAATGGGGGGAAAAACGCATGAGATAAAATTCCAGAAAAGTGCCTATAGTCATTTACACTAAAATGATAAAATGCCAAAAAAATGCTGGCAGTTTTTTGGGGACTTTTTTTTTCCAGCCATCCAAAAATGATGCAAAATTTGTGTCTGAGGGTAGCAGGCAAGGGTGAAGGCAAATATCTGCAACAAATCTGCACACCAATCCTCCTGAGGATAGATATCAGAGGGTTGTTGTTATATGGAAAATGATTAAGCTTTAATAGATAAGTGGTCCAAACTATGGAAACTGCAGTTCAATACTTCCAAATGTAAAATAATGAACTTGGCGAGGAGGAATCCTCTATCTGAGTATCATATCAGCAGTTCTGTGTTGGCAAAGACTTCAGAAGAGAAGGATTTAGGGGTAGTGATTTCTGACAGCCTTAAAATGAGTCACCAGTCCAACCCGGCAGTAGGGAAAACAAATCATATGCTGGGGTTTATAGCTAGAGGTATAACCAGTAGGAAGAGGGAGATTGTGATCCCGCTGTATAGAGCTCTGGTGAGACCACATCTGGAATACTGTGTCAAGTTTTGGAGACCTCATCTAAAAAATGACATTGATAAAATAGAACGGGTGCAAAGATGGGCTACAAAAATGGTGGAGGGTGTGAGGCATAAACCATATCAGGAAAGACTCAAGGATTTGAATCTGTATAGTCTGGAGGAAAAAAAAAATACCTCAAGAACAAGAGGACACATTGAGAGGTTAGTTTGGGAAAAAAAAGTAGTAACGTGAGAAAATATTACTTTACTGAAAGAGAAGTAGATGCTTGGAACAAACTTCCAGTGATTTGTTTGGTAAATCTACAATTATAGAATGGGATAAACATATATCTATCCTAAGATAATAAGAAGGGAAATACTAAAAGGGCAGACTAGATGGACCAAGTGGTCTTTTTCTGCCGACAAAGTTCTATGTTTCTATGACTGATAACTCTTGAGCTGCAGTCCAGAGTCCACAATGAGCTCTGTGTGATCCTGCAGCTATCACTCAATAATTGAAATCAAATTTGAAACTCTACAAAACGTTTCTGTGTAGATCCAGCCTAATGGATGTGTTGTAGTCTGATGGACAATTAGTGCATTTCATACAAATAGTGCAAATTTGAAGAACATACTGTATTGTACGTTTGATATAGTACGTTGGCCGTATTATAAATTTAGTGGATGCATCGGCAGTTGGATGATTTGTAGGCTTCATGTATGTATCATGAGTTTGATGGCATGTCATAAATTTGAGTGACACATTATGAGCTTTATGGACTTTAAATGTGTTTGTTCGAAATATCATAAAAATGATGAATGTATTGTGAGTTTGATGGATCTAGCATGTGTTTGTAGGGTGTATTGTGAGTTTTTTTTCCTGATCTACTGTATATTTGATAATTGTATCCTGAGAGTGATGGTTGTATCAGAGTTTCATACCACAGGCTGTACCCATATTTTTCTGGCAGCCTTAGGGCCGTATCAAACTTCTCCAGCGTTGGAAGTCAAATGCAGAGCGTTCGGGTTTGGAGAATGATGCCAAACCTGACAGTTTGACAAAGCGCTAGTCATGAGTTTTATGGATATGTCATGTGTTGGATGAATGTGTCATGAGCTTGATGGACATGCCATGAGTTGGATGGCTGTGTCACGAGTTGGATGGCTGTGTCACAAGTTGGATGGCTGTGTCACGAGTTGGATGGCTGTGTCACGAGTTTTATGGATGTGTAATGCGTTGGATGGATGTTTCATGTGTTGGATTGAAGCTCATGTCTCCTTCATCACATATTGACCATGTAACGATACTTTCTGTATTAATAATGCTGTGCTTTTCGGACGATTTATGATCCAGTTATGGATCTGATCACAGTAGGTGAAGTGAATTTAATCAAACACCATCACTGTAATGCCGAAATACAATATGTTGAGCGCTGACTACAAGGTTCCCTCCTCGGTGAATTCCATTTTTTTCCTGCATCAGCAGGACCCATTCTCAAACTCCATCGTTCTCCTCGCACATTATGTCAAGATGAAACCAGTTGTGTTTGTCAACAAAGGAAATTGAGAGGAAGTGCTGAGTGGGCCGAGCGCAGCGGGCTACACGTCAGCTCTTATTTCTATTGTGTAACTTTCATTAAGTGTCTGTCTGGAGTGTTTGGAGACTTTTGGCCCCGGGGGCGAGGAGTTCCATAAACATGATGGGTGTCAGGTATCTGCTGCCCGCTCTGCTCATCTCTTGCTAGGGATTGGGTTTCTTTCTAAGGGATTGGGTTGTGGTCTCGTTGAGAAGGATCCACTGGAAGATGATATTGTTATTATTATGGAGGTTTTATGTCTCCAGAATTGACTCTTCTTTGGATGTCCTCGCCAGGAAGATGACAGAGGTTCCTCCCCATGGTAATCACATAAAGATTTGTTTGCCTTGACGCTTTTTAGTGAAAAAAGAAGCAAGGTCCCTCCCTGCGCTCAGCGTGTTTACCACTTTGTTTTACAAATCCTTTTAACAACCCTCTGGTGTACAAGCAATGTACGGAGTGAAATGTCAACACATAAAACATGTTACTCATCTATACATGGCCCCTGGGAATGATGCCCTAAATTACAATATATTACAAAAACAGAATGATATAGCATAGGCGTCCGGGTGAAGGCAACACCCGCTATGGTCTGAGTACAGTAAATCCTATTGTTAGGCTGTCAGTAGACACCAGACTCCATAGTGCTGTCCACCCAGGCTGTTTTAGAATTCCTAAGGCAAAATCTACACATGGTGGAAATGCTGAGGATTTTACCTGTAGATTTGTGCAGTGGATTAAAAAACAGGCGGGAATGTTTTAAATCGTATCCATACAATGTGCACAGAAATGTACGACAAAACTTTTGAAACCAATTGGATTTCTCATAGAGCAGATTTTACTGCTGTCATTGGGGTAAAATACATGGCTAATCCAGAGCAAAATTCACATGCTTAGTATCTGAAGTAAGGTCTGCAGCAGAAAAGTTACACTGTGTATGGACCTAACCTCAAGGTTAAAGTGCCCATGTCATGGACCTTTCCTCCACAGAATAGCCACCGTATTGTACTAAACCTTTCCTCCAAAAAAAACATCTAATTCTGCAAAACAATCAATGTGTGTTAAATGCAGATTTTTTGTTTACCTTTGAAAGGGTAAAATCCAATGTATAATTCTCCTGGAGTAGTTAGGTTCCCTCTGTGCCCCAACATAGTAGTTATGTACAACATGGAGAGAAAGGAGCAGCTGCACCTCACACCTATGGCTGACCCTAATGCCTTTTGGCTATATTTAAAAAAAAACAAAGCCAGGATGTTGGTATACAATTTGATCAAACCATTTTGCCTCATGTACCAAGTGCAGGTCTCCTGGTTCACATGAGTCCCTACACTAACTCCACACTTTTGGTCAGCGACTGCTAACCCCACAAAGCAAGCTCAAATGGGGAAGGGAGGCCACGGAATGGCCCTGCAACCCCACTGACACAGGACCAAGCCCCATAGTGGTTAACACCGACCCCCCCCCCCACCATGTAAATAGAAGTATCTATGTAGCCCTCTATAGGTAGTCTCACTGTAAGCGTTATGCCCATGTAGGTAAGCCCCTACTAATAGAAGCATCTCCTACGTTGTTACACCCCCTGTAGGTAGCTGCCCCCAACTTTGACGCCATCCTCTCCCTCCCATGTAGGCATCCAATGTAATAAAACAAAAAAACAACAGACATCTATACCCACCTGGGTCCCGTTCCTCTGCAAGCAGCACTCGAGTGACTTCACTAGAAAGCCACCAAAACTCTGGCGAAAAAGTGGCCTCTTGTGCAAAACACTGCAAGCAACCACAAGGTTGACTGACATGGCCAGTGTTTTGCATTTAACTATAAGCACTTTTTACAAGCTCTTTATAGTTAAAGTGCTTGGTCAGTAGCTGGGGGGAGCGCATGGATCACTTATCCATTCCAATGGTGCCCCCCACTACCAAGGCCAGCCGTGAATACAGATGCAGTCCTGTTTGTGTAGTGAGGTTGAGGTATATGTGCTCTTAGTGTATTTCTATGAGGAAAGGGTATATGTGTGCTTAGTGTAATACTATGAGGAGGATGGAGTATATGTGTGCTTAGAAATAAAACTATGAAGTGGGTGGGGTATGTGTGCGCCTCCTTTCTCTGCGCCTCTCCGCTGGGAAAAATTGACATGTCAATTCTTCCAAGCAGAGAGGTGCGGAGATAGAAGGCGTGCGAGCCCTCCTATAGACTGCCTGTATGACACGGAGGCTGGCGGGATTCTGCGGCAGAAAGTTCCATTGTGGAGTTCTGCCAGTTTTACTGCGTGTGAACTGTGTGTATAGTGTTTTACTATGAGGTGGGTGGACATGTGTGGGCATAGTGTATTACTATGAGAAGGGTGGTGTATATGTGTGCCTATTGTATGACTATAAGAAGGGTGAGGTATATGTGTGCCTTGTGTATCACTATGCCAAAGGGAGTATATGTGTGCCTAATGTATTACTATTAGGAGGGTGGGTATATGTATACCAAGCGAAGTATATTTGTGCCTAGTGTATTACTATAAGTAAGGTTCAGGGGTTTACAAATAGATTTATCTTCCTGTCTCATCTCCCACAGATCATTTGTAGGAAACATTTCCCTCATGCCCTCTATTTTAATCTCTATTTTACAACTGCATAGCTATTACCTGTACAATGAAGCATGTATTACTGTAATAATTTACTTTGATATTGTCATTGGATGCCTGTTATCGTGTACATTCATTTTAATTTGATGAGTTACAGGTTATCAATAAGCCTCTAAGCCAAAGGGAAGAGGAATCCTTCAGTCATGGTTTCCTAGAGGTTTCTTCCGCAGGGGTTTTTCCTTTCCCAGGGTAATAGAAGATGATAGAAGAATTTGTTACATCTGGCACAACTTTCATAGTTTTATCTTATATGTACAATGCATTGAATTAAATTGCACAATTTTACATAGTTTTATGTTATATGTACAATGCATTGAATTAAATTAGCAAAAACTAAAAAATACTTGGTATATTTCATCTACTGTCAAAGCTTTGGTTTGGTGGTTCTGGAGTTAAGTAGGTGGACTCATTTAACTAATAAAAGATATTAAACCTCATGGTGGTGAACAGAATGTGTCCAGCCCCTGAGGTACAGAGGACAAGTGCAGGATCCTCAATGGGAACATTGGTGCCTTAAGGTTTTCATACACTTTTAATAACTGTTGACCGAACAAAGTTGTTGCAATAAATCCTCAATGTTTCCACAACATAATGTCAGATGCTCTAGATTTATTCCATGTGGATTTAATCTGCACCACTGCTTTCCTTAGACAACATCCACATTGCTTGTACTGTATGTGCTACGAATATTCTGCATGCAAATCATGTTGTCAGTGTTATGACTCTCATCATGGACATTTCCTCATCTTGTATGTATCTCAACATGCATTCTTCTGTACAGGACATCGGCAGACTCACATGCCATTTTTGTTGTGTGTGATTCCACATCCATAGTATGACATGATTCACACAGCACCCCCATCATATATTTTGAAAACTGCTGTCCAGAGGGCACCAGGTCCATCATGAACTTCCAGACACTCCATGAAAATTTGTGGCGATGAGCATAGCTGCCATAGCTACATAGCTGTTAGTGATAGCCTTGGTTTGCCTGACTACAACAGTGTTTAACCTGTGTTCTTATACCCTGTGTACAAGACCTAGGGGGACATGTATCAAGGAGCGAAATCTTATTTTTCGGCTGAAAGGGACCATTTGCGAAAACATTTATTCGCAAATGGCCGTTTTGCGAATAAAATATTCGCAAATGGCCACTTTACGCCCGGTATGCTGGGGGGGGGAGTGGGGAGGGGGTGTGGAACGGGCGGTACGGGGGACACGGACTCAGAGTCCACGCGATTCATCTTTTTTTTCCGTAAAAATAAGCAGGAAACCTACTCCAGCTCTAAGCTGGCGTAGGTTTCCTGCCGTGCGCACAGGATTTATGTAGAGGCAGTCCGCCTCTACATAAACCTCAGTAGTGCTGGAGCTGCGGGGACATTTTTAAATCTGGCGCAGAAGACGCCGGACTTAATAAATGTCCCCTTGGTGTTTCCGGACCTGTACAATATCTTGATTTTGTACCTCACTACTGACCTTGGCATTGCTCTCTCGGTTTTGATCCCTGGCTTTTAATGGACTTTAATTCTGGTTCTGTTTTGTGGCTTTTACGTTCCTGGCTAGTTTGACACAGACAGCTAACTACCCTACCCAGTTTACCCAGGAGTCACATGATTCTCTTTATATTTTTACCATGACCATGAGCGAGTGCCAGGATCTTATATTCATCTATTTACTATTGGCTATGAGCACCGCAACACTGAACATATACTGGAGTGCTGGTTTAGATATACTTAATTTACTCTACCCACCTGAAAGCCCCAGCATTTAGTAGTGTAGGAACTGTTCCCCAGTTGTCGCCTGTGGCCTAGTGTAAGTCCGGCTTACTCCATCACCCTGACGTGACAGGAGGACACTAAATGTCCACACTATGTCTCTATCCCTCAACCACATAGTGTATAGACCCTCATTAACTCATGTTAACACGTGTGGGGGTCTAGGTTATATATATGTATGTGGTATACAATATATTATCACAATTACATTAAAGGGGTTATCCAGTGCTACAAAAACATGCTCCACTTTCCCCCTACTGTTGTCTCCAGTTTGGGTCGGGTTTTGAAACTCAAATCCATTGATGTTAAATGGAGCTTAATTGCAAACCGCACCTTAACTGGAGACAACAGTAGGGGGAAAAGTGGCCATGTTTTTGTAGCGCTAGATAACCCCTTTAAAGCAACCTGTGGACAGATCTACAGACCTCCAACACATCCAGACTGGGAGAGATTCATCATCAATGAGACAGCCATGTTGGACTATGTAACTACAGTTCCAATGAGATGGCTGACTGGCAATAGAAAATACCCCAAAGGTAAACAATTTCAATGATATTACTAACTGTAGGATGACATTCTTACATGAGTGAATGTTTTCCAGTTTGACTATAAGAAAGCTGACATATGCTCACATCTATCGAGAGGACAACAGGGAGATGGTCTGCAACCTGTAATCTTTTGTTTAAGAGGACGAGACCCAGTCCGATAACCATAGGTTTAATCTAATGTGGTACCAAAGCTAGGCGAAAGAAGTTTGGCTGAGTAGAAGATAATAATATGGGTTAAGGGAGGATATGGTGCAGTAGGACCTCCACGTGTTGGATCTATAGTTCTTCATCCTATAAACAAAGAGGTCTTTTGTTATATTTACCCCTAAGTAACAAAAACTATCGGATTGCCCCAAGACTTTCAAACCGCCCGTGTGACCGGCTGCCTTACTATCTAATAAGAAAAGAAAAGACTTTCCCTAGTTAATATCTAATCCTGACAGCTTCCCATATTCTTCCAGGGAGCCCATAATCCCCGGCAGAGCCTTCTCTGGATCTTTAACAAAAAGTATGACGTCATCCACATATAGTAATTTTGTATTAGAATGCCCTTCTAACCCGAAGCCCCTAAATTGCTGCCTTGCCAATTCTGCCAGGGGCTCCAAATATGGTCCGAACAACAGCGGAGACAAGGGGCATCCTTGACAGGTGCCCCTTGTCAATGCAAACCCAGATGTAAGGGAGCCATTTATGAGCACTTTTGCTATTGGAGAATTATACAAGGTTTTAACACTACCAAGGAATTTATCTTCCAACCCCATCCTTTCCATCACTAGCCATAGAAAATTCCACTCCACCCCGTCGAATGCTTTTTTTGCGTCAAGAGACAGGATGGAGCGGGATCCCTCTTCCCCATACTCCATGGCAGCATAAACCTTCATAATGTTATCGTATACAGTTTTATTGGGCATAAAACTCCCCTGTCCCTCTCAAACCAACACCGTTATCATTTTCTTGAGCCTTCTTGAGCTAACATTTTTGCAAAAATCTTTACGTCCCTGTTTAAAAGTGATATAAGCCTATATGACCCAATCTCCAGGGGTCCTTTACCTTTTTCCCGATTAATACAATATAAGCCTCCCACATAGAAGGAGGAAGGCTACCACTTATACAGGATTCATTAAGGACCCCCAAGAGAATAGGCAACACCGGGTGACAAAGCTAATGCCTCCTCCAGTTCTTGTAAAGTAAAGTCCTCACTCAACCACTCTCGCTCAACCACTCAGTCCCTCTAAAAACCTCTAAACTCTAAAAATCAGCTGAGCCCTCCGACTGATATAGTTTAGAGAAGAAATTAACAAATTCACCTTCAACTGCTTCTTTGCCATACACCATCTGCCCTGTATGATCATTAATAGACAGGATTGGCTCCTTACTTTTTTGGAATTTTAAGATGTTAAACAGTACGGGATTAGGTTTTCCTCCTGCTAAGAATCTGGTCTCATCATGAAAGAAGAGCTTATGCCGTGCTTTATCTCTAATGTGTACTTTATACTTCTTATGTGCAGTCTGCAGGTTGTCCCAAGCTTCCCCTGTCTTAACAAGATCATATTCCTTCGTCTTTTCCTCAATCTCATTCCTCAGTCTCTTCTCCTCCTTCCCATATTCCTTTTTACTATGCTGTATCTGCTTGTAAAAAACGCCCCTCATCCCACACTATTAAGATATCAGCGGAGCTTTTATTTGTTTGCCAAAACCATCCTATCTCTTCCCTAAAACTCTCATCCTTGTTTAGTATTGACAGCCAGTTCAGGTTCAGCCTAAGGCTATGTTCACACTACGTAAAAGTACGGGCGTTGTTGCCATCGGCAACAACGGCTGTACTTGGTACGCCTGTGAACACTGCCTACATTTCTATGGGGTCCCGGCTGAAGCATATACACATAGTATACGCTCCGGCCAGGATCCCATACGGACCCGCAAATAACTGACATGTCAGTTTTCTGCGGTCGCAATTCAGTGAATAGCGGCCGCAGAAACCCATGTCAGTTCACATAATGAAGCGAGGGGCTCCGGCCGCTTGCTTCATTGTGTACTGTGGGGAGTTCTGATGTGGGCGCGCGCTAATGTGCCCGCATCAGAACACTATGGCCGGAAAGATTATCCGGTCGGTACTGCATTACCAGCCGGGATGATCTTTGCAGAGACCGGCCGGGTCACGGAACGGCCAGTCGTTTACGTAGTGTGAACATAGCCTAAAGGTGTGGGTTTGCTGCTTCAGTTGGCCTAACGCTAATTCTAACTTAAGCGGTGTATGGTCCGATACCGATCTCGATTCCATTTTAATCTTAATAACGTAATCCAAGAATTTGACGTCACATAATACATGATCAATCCTTGAGGTCGACTGATATGAAGAACTAAAATAGGAGAATTCAATATTTTCCGGGTATAGAGATCACCACATATCGATCCAGCCCGCTTTCGCACAAAAACTACGGAGAGGGGTTGGACCCAGGCCCCACCTTCCACCACTACTTCTGTGGTCTCTATCGTGTTCCCAAGTACAATTAAAATCCCCCAATACAAAAAAGAGATCATATTTTTTGTTTTTCATAAAGGAAACCAAAATTTCCGAAACTTCTGTACAGAAAGGAGGGACAATATACACAAAAGCCGTTATTATTCTTTTACCCTCTAGCTTCCCAAAGAGGAAGGCATAACGACCACTATCATCAGCCTTAACCTGATATAGCATAACATTAACCTAGGCATGTATATATACCGAAACTCCGGGGGAATAGGCAGAGAGAACAGAGTGGAATTCATATTTAGCCCAACGATAATTGTTTATAGGAATACTATCCTTATACCTATTGGTCTCTATCAGCGCAACAATTGCTGGAAGGTGTTTTTTAACCACCCCATGACAGCACAATATTTGGTCCTCTCTGCCATTCCCCTGACATTCCATGCCAATACTTTAGTATAACCATTTAACCCTCTGGAAGTCCCACAACAAGAACATTTGCACGCCGGGACCTATCCTCTAAATCTGTTAGCTTCTTCCGGATCCCCTCATTATCCATCTTTAGTTTCCCCAGTTCTTTATTTTATTTACTGACTCCATCTTCTAGTGGCAACACCTGTTTCTCAATAATATCTACTTTGTCACGAATGTTTTTAAGGTCTTGTCTAACATTATATCAGATGAAATTGATCCAACCTGGGTGGTCAGGCCAGATATAGCCTGATTACATTTTGTCACCTCTGCAAGAATCTCTATCAACATGGGGGAAACCCTTACTCCTCCAGGGCCGGTTCCCTCCTCCTCCCCATCCCTGCCCCCACTGGAGGGCAAGGAGGGGGAAGAGGACAGGACCCCGAACCTGCCACTGTTTGCTACCTCCTGAGAGGTCCTACCCCCTGTCACTGTTGGTGACTTTAAAAATGTATCCATCTTAGACCCAGGAGCTGTCACGCCTCCTCCACTTGTCCTCTTATTTTGAGTTTTGGGCCCCATAACAAAACCAAACAGTCTCCCTCACTGCTAAACAGATGTTGCATATATTAATGAGGCAAATATAATTATCACCAACATAACTTATTAACTCGCACACCAGGTCTTAATCAGTAGTCGGATTCACGAGCACTGATAGTTCTAGTTATGCAATGCTGTACACCGGGGAAATGAGAGGAGGAGAAGGCTCTAAGGAGTCAAGGCCTTTTAGGGCCCCAAACCACTTATGTTCCAAATGTAGAAAGCAAACAAATTTCCTCCAGTGTGTGTCAGCAGTCCTCCTAGGATATACTGTCCTTCTCCAGATGGATCCGATGGAGTGGTTCTCCACTGTATAAGTTCTCTGATGTGTAAAACCTTGGTATAGAAGGAGTCCAACCTACTGTATCATTCACTAAGGAAAATAGCAGATCCAGTCCTGCAAGCAAAGTAAAGGGGGGACATGAAATGCATATCAGTCGGCTCTATCTGGCCATAACACGTATTCCCCAATTCCGGTAGCCATGATATTGTTCACAATTAAATCTTACATGATAACTGGTATTAGGAAAACCAACCCAGAGCAGTGTGCACAAGAGTCCAGCTCATGACTGACCTCCATAGCAATTTTGCAGCTTTCAAACCAGCTTTATGGATTATCCCAAATCACAGAGCAGTGAAAACCTCCCTGGGTGGCCACCTCATTAATTCATACATTGGCCCTACTGTAACAGAAATGCTATATGTAGTCACAGATTCAGGAGCTCAGCCTCCACTGGCTGACTTGTCACTCCAACGCCAACACGAGGAGTCGAGCAGTACGCTCCGCCATGCCTACTGCTTTGTCCCATATCTCACTTTCTTTTAAGCTGGGCAGGGCGCAGTCCCAGCTCAGATTGGTTGTGCAGAACCATGTGACCGCTTCTCCCTCACTCCGGGGCTCCCCCGCCCATTACGGCTTGTCCGAGGCTCCCCCATAGATGCCTGGCCCGAAATTCCATGGACAGGGCCACTGGGACCAGAGCACTACGGCCGCTCTCTCACCACCACCAGGCCTCCGGCCATTGGGACTCACCATCTCCGTCCACTGCACACAGCTCCAAATGACACTGCAGGTCCCGCCACATCAGGCAAGCTCAGCAGGCATCCCTCCAGGGACCAAGGGCCTCCTCCACAGGTTAGTCGCTCCAGATCACTCCGGTGTGGGGCATGGAGGCGCAAGGACAGCGCGGCTACTACATCATGCCGCTAGTCATGCCCTCCCGAAAAAAAAAAAAAAAAAAAAAGAGGTCTTCTGTAGTTACCAAGTACAACCAACATTAATTCTCCTCGTCTTCTTGTGTTAACATATAACTAGTCAATTGTTACTGTGTTCTTGACGGTTATAAGGATTGAATCGTCTTCTTGCATACCCCCATTGATGGATGGAGCCCGAAAAATAATAATTGAGATTTCTAGTTCTATGCTGGAACATAGAGCCCAAACTGAAGAGTTGTCCAATGATCTTTATGTCCATATTTCTATACCAAAAGATATTCACAGTATCCACTAGACGAGATGTGCCAATGGTTCCAGTTTTGTTCTATGCTCCTCTGCAGAAGAGAAATATGCTCTCTTTTGGCCATAGAGTAGATCTATTGAAAACAGAAGTGTCTCAGGAGACAGGAGGGAACATGATGAACTTTCTTGTCTTCTTGTGTAGTAAACAGAGCAATGACTGGAACAAAGTTCATGGAGTCACTGGCTGGGCTACGAGTGGCTCTTACTGGGCCAGGGTGGATTACACAACAGTGAATCCAAATCATTACAAAATAAAAACAAATTACCGTTCCGGCAGCCACAAAAACCCTTGAAGTGACATTAAGTCATAATCTGGAAATCTGGAGGTCAATATTATCTTGGTCATGTCTTCAATGAAATTGATCACAAGCTGTAAGATCTGTAATAATCATCTTCCCTGCAAATCCTGTGTTGTAAGGAAGGTCAGGACAGTGAGGAGTTAATACACAGCCAATATTAGTCTTCTAGAGCTGCAGATTCATAATGATAGCGCAGCTCCTCATCCGGCCTTTAGAGGCAGAAATAATTTTAATAATCTTTCAAATTTTTTTTTGGCCTTCTAATTTGCTGAAAGGGAACAGGGATCATTTTCAAGACCTTTTTAAGACATTTCTCGAAGACGCTTGAGAAAGGCTGTGAGGAAGCCAAAACGTTGCTGTGCGGTGTGAATTTTTCCTACTTAAATGCTGTCTCATCTACAAATTTTTGGATATTTGGCAGATGGTTGGTCCAGTCCGGTGACGTGTGCACTTTAAGAACAGTTTTTTATATTTATCAATTAAGCTGCTTAACTCTGCATTATAATTACAAAGCATGTACAAAATGTGTATAAGTGCTAAACAGGATGTGGGAATACGGGAAACAAAAACCACTAGACCACCATATATCAGATGGGCACCTGTAGAACACCATATGTCTGGCAGGCGTCATTAGACTCCATATATCAAATTGTCCAGCATATATATAGGCACTACTAGACCAGCATATATATGATAGGCTCTACTAGACACTATATCACACAGGCATCACCAGACCACCATATATACATGTACATATACACATGGGCACTATAAGGCCTCATTTATATGTTCAGTGTTTTTCACGGAGCTTGATTTTGTCCGTTCTGTGAAAAACGCTAAACGTCTGCTCAATGCATCTGTGCTCTGGGTTGGGAGCGGGGGAGATGGGAGGCGGTGACAGGAGCTGGGGTGATGGGAGCCACAAGACAGTAACAGGAGCTGGGGAGATGAAAGCCGGGAGTGGGGGACAGCGGTGGGGAGATGGGAGCTGGGAGCAGGAAACAGCGGCGGAGGAGGTGAGAGCTGGAAGCGGGGGAGATGAGAGCTGGGAGCAGTGACAGGAGCAGGGGGAGGCATCCGTGCCGCCATCTCTACTATGACCTGTCCAATTTTTTGAGGCAAGGATCGCGGCATGGATGGTGTGAATTCATACATAGGATTTCATGGGCCCTAAAATTGTCCGTGGTCGCGGATCTGCGACCATGGACGATTTTACGGGACGTGTGAATAAGGCCTAAGACTACCACATGTCTGACCGACACCCCTAGACCACCATATGTAGGGGTTTGAACTGTCGGGGCTTGGCGTTTTGCTTGGATTGCTCAGTGTTGCCTTTTGCTAAATGTGGACAGGTTATTTGGCAGATAATGGGGCAGAGACGTGTGACTGGGCCAGTTAGGGGAGATAAGTTGCCAATAAGACACTTGTGGTTTAACTTGTCTCACAGCTATGCACTATTCTTATGTGCCGCCCAGGTGTGTCTGGGAAGACACTTCCCCTGTCCCCACAGGATGGTGCCATATAAACACTGTGCATTATCCAGCAGGCCCCATACTCGGCTCCTCAGCAGCTGGGGTAATGTTTCCTCTCAGACGCGTCTTTCACCCGTCATCTCGTCTCTCACCCCTGGTGCCTTGATCCTGTAAACAGCCCTCATGCGTAACTGATCACACAACACAGCCATTTTGTCACCGTGCCTCTTGTCTCTCATCGTTGCTCTTGTCTCTCATCCCAGCCTTCATTTAGGGTCTTCAGATCTTCCACCGCAGCCTCATTAGTCGGCCATCTTTTATGACCTCCGAATTGAATGCAAATATACTGATGCAATCCTGTAATCATCATCTGCAGCCATTTCATGTCCCAGTCTCTTTCACATGCAGCCAACCAGAGGGAAGAGGATTATGAAATCCTTGTGATGTCCACTCAAGTAGATAAAAAGAAAGAATTACCTATCTGCCCCCTCCGGGAATCTGTGCCCCCTCAAAACTTCACACCCGCTAGCCTTCCTGTAGAGAGACCAATGTCGGCAATTATCAAGAAATATGGTTTCTGGATTCCTTTCCTTTAGTTGGGTCACATTATCTATCATACAAATTTTTTGTTTTCACTGGTGGGTCACCATCAAATCCATCACAACCTCCTGTATGATAAAACTGCATGGACTGTGCTGTACAAGAGTGCTCCACAGGGGGCGATATACATTCCGATCGTTTTCTTTTAATAGATATATTGTAATAGATGTATTTTTTATACAGTTATAATAGAGATTAAAACTTAGCCTACTTGACAGGTAGAGATGGGACTGAGTCTAGCTGGTCTAACAAGCTCCAACACTTTCATGGTTAACACAATACTCTCACACAATGAACTCCGTTAGGTTGATTCAACAGGTATGGAGATAGAACATGGAATATATCCACTTTAAGGCTATGTTCACCCTATGCAAAAACAACGGCCGTATTTCATAACGCAAATTTGTGCAAATAACTGTTGTATTGTTTCAAGAATAACGGCTGTTGTTATGAAATTGTTTTTACATAGTGTGAACATAGTTTAAGGCTATGTTCACACGGCGTACAAATCCGTCCGCAGTTCTTACGCCACCGTTCATATGCGGCTGAAACTACGGGCGTGGGAAAAATCGGCATGCGGCCGGATGCGTACGCACTGCGAACATACGCCCGTAGTAGAGTTATGCTTCCCTAGCTTGTTTCGAAGCGATCTGAAGCAGGTCATTTACTTGGAAATCTTCACCCAGCCCAGTAAAACACACAGAACCTTTTGGATCGAAAAACCAAGTTCAATTTGACTGAAATAAGTACTCCGTACAGGACCGCATGGGAATCCACGGCCGTGAGTTCGAACATTTCCGTCCTCAAACAATGGTCTTGTTCATTTTTCACGGCGGCGTATACAATCCGGTCGTAAGTTCATACGTAGTGTGAACTGTGCGGCCGTATATAGTATACTTTCAAGCGAACGCATCAATCTTAAAACTACGTGCGTATATACGCAGTTCGCACTACGAGCGCAAATATACGTAGTGTGAACATAGGCCCAGGCTGTACGGAGTAAGCATTCACAGATAGTTATATATTTTCGTGATAGGAGTATCATGCATGTAAATATTCTTTAAATATAGAATGTTATTTGGGAACTACAGTACTATATGTCAGCATTGTGTGGATACTTAGATATTTAGCTACTGTATTATGGTAGTGAGTGTTTTATGGTTGTTTTATACAGAACACTGTTTGGTGATATTATAAAGACACTGATACAGGTGATTACTATGTGGGGGATAATGATCTAGCAAGGTGGTATTCAGTTAATGTTGCGCTATTCTTCCTTCTGAGTGTAAGCTGTCAGCTCTCCGCCTTTTTACCTTAAGGATCAGGCATCCCCATAAAATCTTTGACATTTACTGTCACACCCAAAGGCCAATTAGTAACCCTAAGTTAGAATAATGTACCAACACTAGACAGCTATATGACGTCTGTTATTTTAGACTTAAAATGACGGATGTCTTTTTAACCCTTTTCCCGGCCAATTTAAATTTTTGCGTTTTCGTTTTTTCCTTCTTGTGTTTAAAAGGCCATAGCACTTGCATTTTTTCACCTAGAAACCCACATGAGTCCTTATTTTTTGTGCCACTAATTGTACTTTGCAATGACAGGCTGAATTTTTTTCACAAAGTACACTGCGAAACCAGAAAAAATTCAAAGTGCGGTGAAATTGAAAAAAACAAAAAACAAAAACATTTTGTTTATTTGGGGGGTATTTGTTTTTACGCCATTCGCCCTGGGGTAAAACTTACTTGTTATATATGTTCCTCAAGTCGTTACGATTACAACGATATGTAACATGTATAACTTTAATTGTATCTGGTGGCCTGTAAAAAATTCAAACCATTGTTAACAAATATATGTTCCTAAAAATCGCTCCATTACCAGGCTTATAGCGCTTTTATTTTTTGGTCTATGGGGCTGTGTCAGTTGTCATTTTTTGCGCCATAAAGTGTTCTTTCTATCGGTACCTTGATTGCGCATATGCGACTTTTTGATCGATTTTTATACAAATTTTTCTGGATTTGATCCAACCAAAAATGCGCAATTTTGCACTTTGAGATTTTTTGGCGCTTACGCCATTTACCGTGCTAGATTGGGAATGTGATAAATTAATAGTTCGGGCGACTACGCACGCGGCGATACCAAATATGTTTGTTTATTTATTTATTTTTATATATAACATGGGAAAAGGGAGGTGATTCTGACTTTTATTAGGGGAGGGGGCTTTTAACTAATAATAACACTTTTATTTTTACTTTTACACTTATACTAGAAGCCCCCCTGGGGGACTTCTAGTATAAGTTCACTGATCTCTCATTGAGATCTATGCTGCATAGATATGCAGCATAGATCGATGAGATAGGCATATCGACTGCTTCCGGCTGCTACAGCCAGAAGCAATCGAGTGCCGAGCCAGGATCAGTGCCATTACGGCGCAGACCCCGGACGGAGTAAGATATGTGGATCGCTCCTCCGGGACAACGTCCTGGAGGAACAATCCTCCCCACTAGACAGCAGGGAAGTGCTGCAGTAAGTAGTCGGATGCAGCTGTCCACTTTGACAGCTGCATCCGATTACTGTATTAGTGGGCACGGCAATTGGACCGTGCCCGCTAATAGCCGCGGTCCCGGGCTACGAGCGGCACCCGGAACCGCGGCGGTCCGGAGCGCGGCCCCGCTCTGAACGCGTAGAGGTGATTCTGGACGTACAGGTACGTCCAGGGTCGCCTAGGGGTTAAACAGAGCAGAAAAAATGTTGTGTGAACATAGCTGAACAAGGGGATGGAAAACACAGGAGCTAACAGCTGAGCTGTGTCATAGGACACCAAAAGACGCAGTACCTCACGTATGTACACCCTGAGAGAGTGTGTAGTGTACCAGAACCCATGTGTCACTGCGATTAAGTATATATTTTCACCAATCACCATCACTTCAGGTAGTAAAGTAAAAACACAGTATAGAAATACTTAATGCAATGATTCCTTACATATGTATAAAGCATTTTACAATGCACTGCTTGTGCCCCAAAGTGTAGTTTATTTGTTCCCAGTGCTGTATATTTATAACCTGTTAAGTAGGCAGGTAGGTGATGATTTGATCTGAACGAGTCACGGCTGGCGAGAAATCTTCTGTAATCTTGCCTCTCTGGGCATCATTACCAATGAGGAACCTGTAGCATCACTAAGGAAGATTAAGACGCCCCTTGGTGACGCTGCAGGCGTCAGCTTTGACTCGTTTGGATTGAAACACCACCCCCATGCCTACTTTAACAGGTTGTTAGCATACAGTGCGGGAAATGATTGAACTAAGTTCAATGCATTTTTAAGACATATGCACAGAGACACTGCACTAAGGGCCACATGTATCATCCGGCGGACGGATGATTTTTGGCGGAAAGTGCCGATTTGCGTATTATTTTATACGCAAATGGCCGATTTGCGAATAAAATAATCGCAAATCGGCACTTTCCGCCGAGTACGCCAGGGGGCGGAAAGGGGGCGGAAAGTAGGCGGGAAGTGGGCGGAACGGAGGACGCGGACTCAGAGTCCGCGCGATTTATCATCCGTTCCGCCCAAATGTACGCCGAAAACCTACTCCAGTCCTCAGCTGGCGTAGGTTTTCGGCGGTGCGCACCGGCGCGCACAGGATTTATGTACAGGCAGTCCGCCTCTACATAAATCCCCGTACCGCCGGAGCTGCGGGGGCATTTTTAAGTCCGGCGTAAAAAACGCCGGACTTAATAAATGCCTCCCTAAGTGTTTCTATGCTTAATGCAGTGGTATACAACATCCTACCTCCTGCTTATACCACTTGCAGCCCTTGTGTTACTATGAGTGCATCACCCAACATATGTATTGTACAGCCTGCTTTACTGTACCTCCGCCCCATCTATGTACACCCTAAGAAAGAGTGCATCACCCCAAATATGCATTATACAGCCTGCTTTACCTCTGTCCCCTGTATGTACACCCATAGAGAGAGTGCATCACCTAACATATGCAGTGTGACTTCCCTTCGCGCCTGATTTTTCATGGTTTATGCCTGGAAAACCATGTAAAAATCTACACCTGCTCAGCAGCGTGCGCCTCTTTGTAAATCCACCCAAGTTATTGAATTTGTTCAAGACGTACCTGTACGGCAGAATTGATTAATCTTACCCAAGGAGTGTACAGCCTGCTCCACCATAAGAGTGCATCACCCCACATATGGAGCATACAGCCTGCTCCACCATGTATGTACACCCTAAGAAACAATACCTACAAAGTCTTAGGCTGCGTTTACATATATCCAGTGGTCCAACATCCTTCTTTTGATGACAACTGATGCCGCAACTGATGGCAAAAAAAGCATGAGTAGTCATCAGGCGTCCTATCCTTTTTTTAATTAATCAACAACTCGGACTTACTTCTCTCTTAGGATCACCTGATCTGTGGGTCATTGTGTTAGTGGATCCTTCAGGGAGCACCGCCACTCTCTAACACACTCTGAGCCCCTACTCTCCATCACACTCCAGTCTGAGCTTCCCCACTCCATCACCATCAGTACAGACCCCCAGCAGTGAGGTGGACTCTGTAGTGATACCTCTCATTGCCCTTTGTCCTCCATTATCTTAATCACAGGAGCAAGGGCCCCACAGGGACCGGAGGTCAGGGTAAACAAGCTGCCTGTGTCAGCTGTCAGAGGAATGTGTCCGCCACAGCAGCGCTCCTTCCTAAAGGGACAAGTTCAATATTATCCTCAAGAAATATTCAGGGCAAAAGACAACAACAAAGTCTATGAGTAAACCAGAGTGGATTCAATGAAGGAGGCACACACTGTCCCATACATACAAGTAACCCTCCATCCTGAGACATGTAGTGCATAGCACCCCCTATACATAAGTAATCCTCCACCCTGAGACATGTACTGCACAGCACCCCCTATATATAAGTAATACTCAACCCTGAGACTGCAGTGCCCTACATATACAAGTAATCTTCCTTCCTGAGACATGTAGTGCATAGCACCCCCTATACATAAGTAATCCTCAACCGTGAGACATGTACTGCAGTGCCCTCCATATACAAGTAATCCTCCATCCTGAGACTTTAGTGCACAGCGTCCCATTCATACAAGTAATACTCCATGCTAAGACTTGTAGTACATAGCACCCTATACATAATCCTCATGCTTGTGTTCTCCAAGATATCAGCAGCAGATATCCAAGGATTGGTGGAGGAGATGTGACCGGCAAGTATTTATTAGGAGCAGCATGATCATAAATGTATAGTAAGAGAGTAAGAGATGCGAAAAGAAGAGAGGTAAAGATATTAATGGGTAACCATAGACTATGGTGGATTATGGCATAAAACAGAACTTTTTCTGAGACTTTGACATCACACCTGATTCTTCCAAAACTCTGACATCACTCACAACTTTTTTTGAGACTTTGACATCACGCATGATTCTTCTGAGATTTTGACATCAGACATGATTTCTTGTGAAAATATGACATCACATATGACTTGTTATGAAACTCTGACATCACACATGGCTTCTGAGACTGTGGTATTATGCGTGACTTTGACATCACGCATGATTCTTCCGAAACTCTGACATCACTAGTATATAATCTGCACAGATGTGGTGGTGTTAGGGACATTAGAGTATTGGCTCCATGGTGCAGAATATATAATGAGATATGAGGAAGGATAGGCTGCATCACATCAGCAGGGGTCAGCTGGGAATGAGCCACATGTGGCTGTTATTATTAGATCCATGGCTCTCCACATCCACATGGTTCTCGAGATCTTTGTCCCGGTTAACATAACAGATAATAAGAAAGAGTGTTCCCTCGGAAAGCCCAACCTCTCACCCAGCGAGTGCCCAGAAATGCAGAGCAAGGGCTGAGGCAAGCTGCTTGGTTGTTCTTGGAAGGAGTAGGGGGGAGATTATCGATTATTTCTCAGCATCCTACCCTAAGTTCTATTCATTTCCAAGCAACGGCACTTTAAGCAAATGACTTGTGACTGATGGCATCCTCTGTCCTACTGTACACACTATGACTAAGAACTGGAGATTCAGTACTCTGATGCCAGATGGGAGGGAGCTTACGCATTTTTACTGTTCCATATAACAAATGTAAGAATTTTATTTATGGTCAAAAATCTTGGGATCTTTTCATGCCCTCGTTCTTGTGATGGCCTCCTGCACTTCAGACCTTCTTCAGTGGTTACACAAGGGTGAAAGAGACTGATTCAAGGTTCTTTGGGCCTGAGCTCTGTCTGGAAGGACAGCGACATTGAGGGTACAGCAGGGTAGCATCAGGGACCGGCTGCCCCAATCACACTGCTATGATTGATTCCCTCCGCAGCTATTCAGGAATCATATCAGAAGAATCCATTCCTAAACAGGGGAACCATATCCCCATAGAGATATCCTGGGATGAAGGTTATGGATAACCCACTCTCAGGGTCCTTTTACACAGGCCGAATATCAGCCAGTAGTGTTGCTGGTGAGAGGCAAGACTTTTTAGTGTCTTCTTTACTTTACTCCTAGCTACTGTTTAGTGTTCTTTTGATTTTGGGTGTTTTTGACACTTGTTTTCATGTACAATATTTAACACTAAATATTTAATAATAGATATATTTTAATAGTCTATTAGTGAATCATTATTACTCTATGAGTGAATCTATAAGCATTTAACACAAAGTCCAACAGAATAATAATCGGGGTGTCGTAATCTGGGTAAAACAGTGGATAGTTTTTAACTTTGTTTTTGGTTACCAGTTGTATCCATCAGGACCACAAACTTTGACAGGAGAATCCTCCATACTGAGGTTGTGCAGGGTCCCCATTCCAATGATCTGTAGGAAGCCTCCAAATTTATCTTCTTTTCAGTGGATGGGTGATTAATGACTTTGGTTGTACCACCCTATTAAGAGCCCCATTCAAATAATGTGAGCCATACATATTAGATAGCTGTCTGACAAAGCTGCACACCTGACAGTGATTCCTCCGAATCACTCCATACACATGCACGCTCATTCTATTATATAACTGTTGTCAGGCATCTTCAGGTAGGTAATCTCCTTTAGGGTATGTTCACACTTACCGGATCCGCAGCAGACATTCTGATTTCATTTAAATAACTGAACACAGCATCAAATCTGCACCATCAAATCTGCTGTGGATCTGCTGCAGATCTGCTGCGGATCCTGTAGGTGTGAACGCACCCTTAAGGACAAAGGATCGGAAAAGGGACAGACATCTGATGGGAGAGACTTGGAACCCTTGAATAAACTACAGACGGCCACCCACTGAAATAGACCAGTTCAGAAGATGATCTGAATATGGCCCCTTTAGTCATACAGGCTGCCATGTGTCATCTTTGGTGGTCTCTGAAGACTCCACATGAAACCTTCATTACCAGAAACGTGACATTTTAGTTATTTTCTGCATGTTGTCACTTCATGAATATAGAACAAGGTGCCGTGTCAAGACATGATGCCACCTCAGGATTATGGCCTAGAGAAGCCAGACTGGCAGTGTAGGGTTGCACTAGGGGTTTGGCTTTCACCTCGGGTGACCCCTATGGAGGCCGCTCTTTGCTCTACGTGAAGCTGAACCACAATAAGTCCCAGTGACAGATCAAACAATTAACTCCAAAGAGAAACATAAGATCTGCTGTTTAAAGAAGAAATAAGCCAAGCGGGCGATGTCTGAGCTCCCTGCACTGGTCCGCCCCTCCCCCGATCACCTCCATATAGCCGCTTTCATCTGTCTCTCTTCATTGTAAATATTTTGATAAGACTAAAAGACTTTCAGACAGATCTGTGAATTTCTAATGTCCTGGGCCCTAGTCCCCCCTGGGCTTGTGTATATTGTATGAGCCATGCTCGGCCTGTCAGCTCTTCTGGGAGACGTGTGCTCAGGAAATACTCCATGGAGGATCTTGAAAAACGGAGAAGAAGGAGATGGAAGTCTGAGCTCTAAGAAAACGGGAATCACACAAGAAGATTTTGTAATTATTTTTTTTAGCCAAACTGAAACCAAAGAAAAGAGAAATATTAAGTGATTCCAGCCTAAACTAGTACAAGAGAAGACTGTGTAACCCTCAATGGAATGACAATACTTCCCAGAGGGCAAATGTACCAGAAGCAGTTCTGTACAGACACTGAACAAGCAGGGAATGCTGGGAGATCATGAAAGCAGAGTGTAACAGAGACTAAACCAGGCAGCCAGGCCGCACAAATCATCGATGGGTAGATCAGCTGCACATTCCCATTTACACAAGAAGATGTGCTGGTAATTAGCGATAATGTTCAAGGCTGAACAACAGCCATTTTACATAGGCCAATTATAAGCAATAAGTGTTCCTGCCTGCCAATAATTGTTTCATGTAAAAGGTCATTAACTCAGGATCGGTGACACAGTGACTCCACCAGCAGAATAGTGAGTGCAGCTCTGGACAATAATACAGAATGTAACTTAGGATCAGTACAGGATAAGTAATGTAATTTATGTACACAGTGACCCCACCAGCAGAATAGTGAGTGCAGCTCTGGAGTATAATTCATGATGTAACTCAGGATCAGTACAGGATGAGAAATGTAGGTACAAAGTGACCCCACCAGCAGAATATTGAGTGCAGCTCTTAAGTATAATACAGGATGTAACTCAGGATCAGTGCAAGAAAAGTAATGTAATGTATGTACAGAGTGACCCCACCAGCAGAATATTGAGTGCAGCTCTGGAGTATAATAGAGGAGGTGACCAAGGGCCCTCCTTGGCGGCCTGACCTGACGTGTCAGACACCATTCACCACCCATTTACAGAGTTTTTACAAGGCCCAATCACTTGTACAGCCCGGCCGCATAATTGATCACTGGGTTGTTGCTGCAACCTATTTAAATTCATAGAGATATGTATGACTGATAAAAATTATTCTATTGGACACACAAAAGATCAAATCAGCAGATAAAAAAGAGTTTGCTCATTTGTCAGCTGGTCGTTGGCCCTTCTGCATGAGCCATCTTTGGGAAATGAGTGTTTCTAGAAATGTATTTTTTTACCAGATAATTGGCTTATATTAAAAAAAAACTTAAGGATCAGTACAGGTTAAGTAAATAAGATTTTATCCTCTCATCCACCAAAATTGATAATTACAACTGGATGTGCCTAAGTCCATCAAGTGGGTGACTGATCTATGCAGGGCAGGAGTCATCATGACTTGGAGTAGGTCATTCTCACTTTTCAAAAGGTTTATATTCTGAGAAAAAACTGGAGTTCGTGGTACTGCAGAAATATCTGTGATGGAGCTGAGCTGTGTGAGTCCATGCACCAACGGCCGGCCAAAATGTGTTAGATATTTGCTACATTAATTAATCACAGGTGTGGCGGCTCCAGTGACCGTTTCACCAACACATCTGCGCGTAATCAGGATCCAAAAAAACCTGGCTGGTGGCCACTGTGGTGACCTTGTGAGGCAGTGCAGGAATATAAAGCAGCTCCATGCAAGGAACGGGCTGAAGGTTAAGTAATCACATTGTTTCTCTGCACAGATCACAGTCCCACAGTGATAGCAACTCCTTCACCCCATTCTTTGGCCTGGAACTAGTCAAGAAAAGAATGGAGAAATATCAACAGGAAGTTATTGTAAACAATTGCAGGGCGTGACATAAACAATCCGCCAAAGTCATCCAGGACAAGATCCTCTACTGACACTGTATACAATTGTTAGATGGATCACAGAGATTTTCATTTTGCTAATTTTTCTCCCAGCATTGATGGGTCTTTGGTATATTGGACATTGACAGGTGACCTATAGAGAGTATATTAGAGAATAATGTCAATGCTATATAATATATGGAGCCACAGCCTGAATATTGAAGATGTCAGCAGCCAAAGACATTCTGATATGCTGTTCGGGTATCAAATGAACCTTGTTCTGTCTTTCTCCAGACTCCTCTGTCCTGCTCCAGACTGTCCCTTCAAAACTCCTCATTCCTAAAACTGTGGCAAAACACTGACAGGGCATGCTGGAAGTTCTAGTGCTGCAACAGCTAGAGAGCCATAGGTTGGGGAACACTGCTGTACAGGCAAAGTTTTAATCAAGTAGGGTTCACATATGACCGATGAAAGAGGTGTCGCAGGGTCACTCACTGACAACAGAAAAGCCTTATGAGACCAAATACGTCTTACTAGAAGTAGATGTCACAAGTAATTGCAAGTTAACAAATCTCTGTCTGGTCCCAGTAGTCTGTTACAATGTATCAATCTGGAGTCCAGGCCTGTCTATATAAGTTGTCTTCACATGAGAAATAACTAGACATATACTAATGGCTCATAGATGGCCCCCAATAGGTGTTCTTCTCATTTCCCTTGTAGTGAATGATCTCTGTTCTGGGCTGGATGCGGAGATGGTGGTGTTGCGATGAGCCTGATAATAAGCGGTGTTCACACTGATGAGTACGCGCTCCGTGTCACTGCTATCTCTTTACGTGCTGCTTTTGGCCTCGGCTGCACAAATAAACAGTTTACTTTCTATTCCTCTCTAATGAATTCCTCGCTCTGTGTGTTGTGTCCCTTGGCTCGGGGCCCTGTGTGCGCTGATACTGCCCTTGACCCTGCACTAACAGTAAAAAGCTTGTTAACAATCAGAGTGTCTTGTGTAGAGCAAGCAGCAGGCAGAGATCAGGACAGAGGACCATGGGGGCTCCTGAACAGGGCTGAGACAAGGGATAGGCAGAGTGGACTGCTGCTTGGGGTATATATGCAAAGGGGATACTATAAATTTACAATAGATGCTGCCTTACATTAAAATCTGCACATTGCAGCCTCCTTCAGACTTAATTCTATCACCATTTTATAGCTTTTTTTAGTGAGGTAAAAGTTTGACTATTGTATTACTATAAGCATTGCACTATTGCATTACTTTAAGATTGTCTAAGTTTAAGTTTCAGCCATGGTTCCCTAGAGGTTTCCTCCAGAGGGGTTTATTCCTCTTCTGCTTTCTGAACGATGACTCTTTGTCGAGTCGAGGAGGAATTGCTGTGCTTAGCACAATTTTCATCTGGACTTGTAGATTAAGATGATATAGTTATGGCATTGAATTAAAAAAAAAACATAACAAAACAAAACACATGGCACATATTTTACATCACTGCAGGTTTGGTTTGCCAGGTCAGGAGTCAGGAGGAAATTGCAGGCAAGTTACTGCAAATTATTACTGCAGGTGAACCTGGTGGTGAACAGGCTTAGGGATGTTGTAATGGTAGCGTCACCCAGGGATGGCCACATTAGTTAAAGGCAGGAGTTAGGATCTTCACTAGGGTCACTGGTGCCCTTATAGTGTACTTGCTCTGCTAGAATGGCAGCCACAGCATGTCAGCCCTTTATTGTTGTCTGGTCAAGTGCTTTAGGTCAGGCTGACAGTATTCAGGAATGCCAGTGGCCAGCATGTTGCCTAATTTCTGGTGTTCTTTTGTCCTGTGATTAAAAAAAAAAAGCTGTGGTCATTATGACACACAAAGGCTATGTACGCTTGAAATGTTTGTATAATTTGCATAATAACGTAGGTTGTTATAAAATACTGGTTGTTGAATGGTGGCCGTCCAATATAAATGGCTGGCATTTTGATGGTCTGTGAACATAGCCAAAAAGTTTTTTTCCCTTTATTTTACAGTCAGTGATTATTGTAGTTATACTTCTTTAAGGTTAGTAAGAGTCCATCCCATAGCTAAAAGTCATGCTGCACATTGTCTGCTCTAGAATATCCACATTATGTCCATCAAGTGTGGCCAAATGTGTAAGACAAGGTATATGTATTCACTGGAAGAAGCTGATTTGAAGAATTGTCTATCCAACAGTTATAACATTGAACTTCAGGTGCTGGAAGTGGAATGTACTCCTGGACCAGAAGATTTGACTTCTTTTCTGTTATCTTCAGCTCTATGCAGCCACATACACAATGCCTAAACATAAGTCACACAACAATTTTTGCAAAAGTCCGAAGAGACAGCCCATTCACTGCTGTATTACAGTATGACCTGAAGTCATCATCTTTCAGCAGTTCCCTAGATACATTGCTTCCTAGAATAGTTGAGTGACAACCAATTTGTCATCCAGCTGTACTGGAGCCCGGAGTCAATCATGCTTCATCAGAAAAACAACTACAGATCAGAATTTCCTAATATATTTGGTCAGAACTCTTTATTTGACACAGAGCTCCAACTCCTGTGCATAGATATGGATAACATTCTGCATGATATAGATATAGTTACATGATAACATTATTTAGGGGAAGCTTACTGCGTACATATTACATTGGCTTCATTGATACCACAGTATGCAGTGAGCGTCCCCTTATGGTGACTGCAGGCAGTATGTTTTCATGTAACTCTATGTAGTGGATTTGGAGCTCTAGCTCTGAATACAAAGCATCCCATTATGCAGGTAACCACAGGATCACTTTCATTATAAAAGGTTCTTTCCATAGACCAAAGGCCGGATCTGTCCTAGAAGTCCCAGATGAATTCTGACATGTAGGATGCTGTTTGAGTATCCAAGCCCTTCAAGGTTATATTGCAGCCAGTGTTTGAATGTCACAGATTAAATCCATGTTAACAGAAGTAAGAAGATACAAGTGAGGTGACGTCACGCTGACCGCATCTCTACACACATCACTAAGTGTTTCCAGGTGCGGCAGATGGCTTCTGTCTGTTCTGTCGCATCTTCCCTGTAGGTCTCCGAGCCTCCAGCTTGTGTTTGTAAAGAAAATCGCCTCGTGTCCAAGCAGCAAACACAAAACACGGAGGGAACGTGAGAGCTTGACACGTGATTGTGAGAGATGAACAAGATTTTATTGGAATAAAAGGCATAGAATGCACCCGGATTCCTGCTGCTTATAGCACAAAGATGATCAGAATATTGAGGTTCAGGTTGATGCAGGACATCAAATCAATTCTCTGACCTGAGCGTATGGTGTGCGATTGATTCTATAGGGAAAGTCACGGAGAAAGACACAATGAACACAAATATGCTTTTCATCATCTCATATCTTCATGGAACAGTGGCGCAGACTGTGGCTGATGCTCAACATGAAGACGGTCCTGTGGGTGTCCTTACATTAGGACTACATTACACTCCTCCTCCAGCACTGGAGGACGGGGAGGAGGAGGAAGAAGCTGCAGCTGAAATAACATGAGACAGAGCAGCAGGTGGAGCTCTGACATCACTCCAAGATGGGCCCAATCAGCACAGTCAGAATCTAGTGTGCCTCCCCACATCTGGATCCCAATCTCTGGATTCCCCTAGATGGGAACGCAACATACAACAAAATACATGGATGAGTATCTGAGACATAAACATTGCATCCTTATATCAGATGAATACTGTCTTCTTTTTGCAGTATTTGAAAAAGAGCCACACTAAGAGGGTGCAGATAACACCAGAAGTAACCATCTTGTTATAGGTCAGTGTGGTAACTGGTAACTGTTTACAAAACTTTAAAGGGGTTGTCCGGCGATAAAAAATTATTCACAGAATAACACACATTACAAAGTTATACAACTTTGTAATGTATGTTATGTCTGTGAATGGCCCCCTTCCCCGTGTTTCCCCCCACCCCCACTAGACCCGGAAGTGTGGTGCATTATACTCACCGCATCTCGTGTCATCCACGGTCTCCGATCGTCAGCAGTGACGTCTTCTTCGGGAGGCCGGCGGATCTTCCCGAGTGCCGGCCGCCCTCTGCAGCGTCATCCGAAGCTCAGCCGCGATTGGCTGAGCATAACTGTGCTCAGCCAATCGCGGCTAAGCGGCTGATGACGCGGCCACAGCTTCGGATGACGCTGCAGAGGGCGGCCGGCACTCGGGAAGATCCGCTGGCCTCCCGAAGAAGACGTCACTGCTGACGATCGGAGACCGTGGTCAGCACGTGACAGGTAATGTATAGCGCACCACACTTCCGGGTACACGGGTGGGGGTGGTGGGACACGGGGAAGGGGGCCATTCACAGACATAACATACATTACAAAGTTGTATAACTTTGTAATGTGTGTTATTCTGTGAATAATTTTTTATCGCCGGACAACCCCTTTAAAGCAAATTTGTACCCACAATCTGCCCCCCCCCCAAAACTGCTTGTACCATCAGATAGCGGCATTAAATCCAAGATCTGTCCTGGGGTCCGATAGACAGGTCATATTGTCCTAAAAAACAACTTTTAAACTTGCACCTGTGTCAAACTGGCATGGCCTAGAGTGTCTGTGCCCTAGGCCTGAGATACCTCTCCATCCCTCCTCTCCGCCCTCTTCACTATAAGGAATGCCCCTGGTAGGATTTCCCCTATTTGTCACTTGTCTAAGCAGTGCACATGTGTTGGATCGTTAAGACGTGTGCAGTGTTCAGACAAGACAGCTTATTAACACACATTGCAAAGTTATATAACTTCGTAATGTGTGTTAACTAAGAATAAAAAGTTAATCGCCGTACTACCCCTTTAAGAATTGGAGGCCCATAGCTCTTCTCAAAGTGGATGGGAATATTATGGCCAGGATACCGTTTAATCGTCTGGTGGAGTTTGCACCCCGACTCCTTTTGGACTCTCATCACTGCTCTGTTCCAGGCTGAAGCACCTTAAGAAGTGTCCTTAGTGTCAAGGAGGAAGTGGAGTGAAGTAGGGCAGAACTTTGGTAGAGGTACTTGCTGTCCCTGGATAAGGCCAAACCATTAGATCAGGTGAACCACAAGTACCTCTGTTCTGTCCTTCTGAGATAAGGCCTACCTGGTACTTTTGTTAACTGGCTTAAGATCTTGTATTCAGGAGAAAAAGGTTTTCCGCTGGTGAATGGTTGGTCTGGTCATACTTTTAGGGTTATGTTTGGTGTTTGCCAGGGCTGTTATTTTTTATGAAAAGAAGGGTCAATAATATTGTTTATAATGTCTTGTTTTGATCGGTTAGTTTTTAGTTAGGGGATTAGATCCATATCTGATAAAGAGTGTATGTACAGGGTGGGCTTTATGTTTGGTGGCGGGGTCAGGGGTAAAACGGTGTGTGTGTGTGTGTGTGTGTATGGGGGGGGGGGGGGTTGGTGGGATTCGGGGTGTGCAGGGTAATGTGTGTGGGCATTGATGTTTTTCTTCAGTTATTTTCTGGCTGAAACAATTTCAGGTTCAGTTATGTTATGGCCTATTTGGCTTTTGGCTCCAAGTGGCCTTCATATTTGTATGTGGTGTGAAACATGAGTTTAAATTATTGGGTTTTTTTTGTAGTTTTTTCGGAAAAGGGGTAAAAGATAAAGATTTTAGCAATGTTTAAAAATGAAGCTGGGTCAGACTGGCCAGGTGAGGCAGGAGTATGGGATTGTTTTGTTAGTTAGAGAAGTTATTATCTTTTCAGAATTTAGAAACCTTGAATATTTTTTGGTATAAGACAAGTTTCTTATTGCACTTTTTTTTTTACGACTGGCTAAGCCTGATTTTTGTTTATGTATTTGTTCATCTTTATATCTTTCTAATAAAAGAATTACAGGATGTAAATCGGGATCAGCAGTGGATAAGCAATGTATGTATATGGTGACTCCACCAGCAGCTCAGAAACTACTTCCAGCCTACACAGAGGGGACATCTCTAGCCAACAACGTATTAATCTGCGTAAAGGAGTAAACTCTCTATAAAACCGCAGGGGATAGTAAAGTTACAAGTGTTCTCCTGCTGCTACTGATCTCTAAGTGAGCTGGTGCAATGTGACAAAATTCTACTGCCTTACACCCTGCTATAGGGAATTGTAGCACAAAACCTTAAGTAACTCATTTTCTTTTAATCTGTCACCATGTGGAGACAACATGTGAAGGTCCCTCCTTCTGTAAAACATTCCTTGCTATGAAACTTCCTAAAACCTACTAGAGTAGTGACCTTTAATCCTAACTACCCCAGGAGACTTTTAATCTGCTTACAGCTAACAAGGGGATGAAACCTTTAATACACAAAACAAAAGCTTTTACTGTGAACTTCAGCTACTGCGCCCTTAAAGGGAATGTATTGTTTAGATTTGTTTTAGCTAATTAGATCAAGATACTGGAAAAAGTTATTTTCTTAATGCTTTCTATTTTCTAATTATATTTTTTGGTACATTATTATAAAGGCAACCATCTTGCCTGGGTTGTTTTTAACAGAATTTAGTTAATTTAGATTAAGAGAAAACCTCATACACATCGACACAATCTCCAAACCCTATTCTATTCAATACTTTGTATGGGACACAAAGTAACGTCCATCACCTGTGGAAAGGTCAGGCAAGGTCCTCCTGCTGACAGTAGCACATATCCAGGCCCATTTGAAGTTCACCAATGATTATCTGGATGATCCAGAGGAGGCATGGGAGAAGGTCATGTGGTCAGATGAAACTAAAAGAACTTTTTGGTATCAATTCCATTCACTGTCTTTGGAGTAAGAAGAAGAATGAGTACAACCGCAAGAAATCGGGATGACAGCACTGTATTAAAGGGAGGTTGGATGGGGCCATGTATCCCAAGATTTTGCCAACAACCTTCTTTCCTCAGTAAGAGCATTGAACATGGGTATTCCTGCATGACATTGACCCAAAACACACAGCTAGGGTAAGGGCCCTATTCCACGGGACGATTACCGTTTGCATAATCGTTAACGATAAACGATCCCCATTTACATGGAACGATAATCGTTACTTATGATCGTTCTTGAGGTCGTCTTGTCGTCGCTATTGCGTTCATCACTACAGCGAACGACGTCTTATTCAATGTGAACAATTTGCAAACAAGCAACGATAAAAATAGGTCCAGGTCTTATTAAACGATCAACGATTTCTTGTTTGGTCGTTAATCGTTAACTGCAATTCAACCGAACGATTATCGCTTAGATTCGAACGATTTAATGATAATCTGTACGATAATCGTCCTGTGGACTAGGGCCCTAACTAGGGAGCAGCTCCATAAGAAGCATCTCAAGGTCCTGGAGTGGCCTAGCCAGTCTCCAGACCTAAACACAATAGAAAATCTTTGAAGGGAGCTGAAACTCAATGTTGCTCAGTGACAACCCTGAAAGATCTGGAGAAAACCTATACGGAGGAGTGAGACCAAATCCCTACGTCAGAGTGTGCAAACTTGGTCAAGAACTACAGGAAACATCTGACATCTGTAATTGCTAACAAAGTTTTTTTTCTATTGTATCAAATACTTATTCCATGCAACAAAAAGTAGAATAAATATTTATCTACTAGAGTATGAAATTTATTTTCCCCACTAGTGAGTGTATTCTGACAATTGTAGTACTAGCTTGTTAGCTTGTTACTCAGGGAGTTGTGGACATGGATCAATCCAGGATAGAACCAGGTCAGCATACCTTTATTACAGGTTCTTCACCAGAGGGTCCCAGGAACCCTAGTCCAACAATTATCACAAGTGCAGCCCCCCCCCCCCCCCCCCCCCCGTGACAATATGTCGTGGACACTAGGAAGTCACATGGGGCATAGCCATCACCCTTCAGCTGAACCCTGATATTTTTATCTGTGGGATCAGCTGGCCACCCTGTAACATCAGCATCCACCCCTGTGGGCAATGCATGTACACAGTATTAGTAATTCCTGATGCTCCCACAGTCTTCTATGGGAGCACCTTTTCAGGAAATCTTGATACAAATAGGACAGGTTCCTGATCGGACACCCTTGAAGAGTGTCAGTGCCTAATACAACCATATGGGTCAGGAAATCCTGACTGGAATTCCTGATAAAAATTTCAGACAGATTTTCCTGGGGCACCTGCTTAGAATGTTCTGGTGGTGCATTGCTGTATTGTGCAACCAAAACCAGACAGCAGGAACAGGATCCCACTGGTCAGCACAGGAACAGGGACAGGTCAGCTTCAGGTTTGTTGTTTTTTTAATTATTGTTGATACTAAGGGGGCAGTGTGAAGAAGGGGAAAATAAACCTACCTACTTATTCACCTACACCTACCCACATACCTTACCAACTGCCTACTTATCACTATACCTACCTACCTAACCAACCAACCAACCGTCTACTTATCCACCCACCTACCCCCTACCAACTTATCTAACTACTTATCCTCTCGCCTACCTACTGTACCTAATCAACCAACCAACCAACCTAACCTCTCACCTATCTAAATAACTTACCTGCCTTTTTATGCACCTTTCCACCTACTAAAAAAGGAAGTTAAAACCCCTAACCAATTACCTGCCTACTTATCCACCCACCTATGTACCTAATTAACCAACCAATCTATGTATCTACCCAATCACCTATCTGTCACCCTAGCTATTCACAAACTTAAGTTTCTCACCCACATACACAACGCCCAAACCAACCAACCTAACCACCCAATGACCTACGTACTTTATCTAAAAATTCAAAAAACATGGAGAACACCCCGATTACTGCACAGCGTAAGGGTGCCTTTACACAGACAGATTTATCTGGCAGATTTTTGAAGCCAAAGCCAGGAATGCATTTGAACAGAGGATAGATCTCAGTCTTTCCTTTATGACCTGTTCTCTGTTCATAGTCTGTTCCTGGCTTTGGCTTTAAAAATCTAGATAAATCTCTCTGTGTGAAGGCCCCCCTTACTGACCGATGAGCTGTCTCTGCTTCTCTAGTTCTGGATACAGCTGCCAGGACAATTCCTCCCCTTCATGTTACCGCTCTTGTGCTTCACCTGTACTCTAGAACGCTTTACCTCAGGGCACCATCTTCTAACATTCTTACACGCGCAGTGTGAATCTAGTTTGTTCAGGGAAACTCATCACCTCTCATATTTAGTGCATTTTCAACCACCCCCTAAGGGCTCATTCACACTCTCAGAAACCAATATATCTTCACAAGACTCCTCTCTCTGTTGTCCTTAGAAATTGTCAAGTCACAGGTTATTTCATAGCTGCCCCGACACGTACACCAGATGAGTGACAGCTGGGTTATTGTCAGAACCTTGCCTAATATTTTGGCTCAGATAAAGAGGTGTAACAGAATTCCTGTTGTCCCTATGTCAGCATTACAGCACCCATGCCTCTACAGTGTCCTTCCATCAGCTGCCATGGACTCTGAGGAAAAAGATTAGATACACATAACTGGTCTGACATGACAGGCTACGATACACTCTGCTGCCCTGAAACAATAATATTGGACATACACTGCTGCTCCTACAACAAAGATTCATGCCGCTGCTCTGACAAGACTCTGTCCCATCCAAGCCCCTTTGTCTTCTCCACACTCCCCGTCCCTATCCAGACCCTATGTCACAACCAGACTCATTTGTCTCCTCTGAACCCTTTGTTCCTTCAAAATCCTATCTCCTTCAGACACCTCTGTGCCCCACGGACTCCCAGAACTCTCTGATCATTCCACACTCCTGTCCACTTTGGACTCTGCCGCAGTCCCATCCAGACCTCTCTAAGGGCCGTAACACACCAACAGATATCTGACAGGTTTTTACACCCAAAGACAGGAATGGATTTGAGAAGAGGATAAATCTCAGCCTTTCCTTTATGACCTGTTCTCCGTTTATAGCCTGGTTCTGGCTTTGGTTGTAAAAATTGTAAGATAATCCATCAGATATCTGTGAGTTTAATTTAACATTATGTATGTTAATGTGTTTTCCCTAAGTCCCATCAGCGGCACAAATGGGGTTTATTGCCCCTGTGTACTGGGCAGGACAAAAAGAAATTTTAATAGACAATGAAAGAAATAGCTCCTCCCCTCAGGAGTATAAATGAAGCATTGCCCCGGTACTTACTCAGTTTTATTATAAAGACAAAAGAAATTACAAACATGACTTAACAATATTCCAATGGGAGGGAGACTTGTGCCGCTGATGGGACTTAGGGAAAACACATTAACATACATAATGTTAAATTCCCTGGCGTCCCACAGCGGCACAAATGGGGATTTAGCTAGTACTAACCCCAACAGGGCGGGAGGTCTGCGTCGCAGCCTGTATGACGGAAGACGAAAAAACAGGAGAAGACAAGGAACTAATCCTATAATATTTAAAGAAGGTCTTGGGAGAAGACCATGATGCAGATAGACAAATCTGATCCAGCGGAATTAAAGCTTTTTCTGCCCAAGAGGAAGCCACTGACCGTGTGGAATGTGCTTTCGTGAATTCTGGAGGTTCACTGCCAGAGAGTGAATAACACATGTTAATACACTCTGTAATCCATCTTGAGAGTGTAGGTTTTGAAGCTTTCTTTCCCTTGTTGTTTCCTCCAAAGGAGATAAATAGATTCTCTGTTGTTCTGATCTGTTCTGTGCGCTGTAGGTATACCTTCAGACATCTCACTATATCCAATTTTTCCAACGTCTTGTCTTCCAAAATGGCCTCTTGGGACAGAATAGGAATTGAAATTAACTGATTAAGATTTGAGAAGGTAGGTACTTTGGGGGTGAAAGTAGGTAAAAACCGTAAGAGCACCCTATCTGGAAAAAATGTTGTATAAGGCTCGGTTGAGGATAGGGCCTGTAATTCTCCAACTCTTTTAGCTGATGTGATAGCTAACAGAAAAACCGTTTTTAACGTTAATAATTTAAGGGAGATTTCCGAAATAGGCTCGAAGGGCTGGTCAGCCAGGACCCTTAGGACTAAAGACAGATCCCATGGACACACCGGTCTGGATATTCTCGGGCGCAGACGAGATACAGCCTTAACGAAGTTTTTCACCTCAGGAATTAGCAAAAGTCTTTTCTGTAGAAAAACCGACATGGCGGCTAATTGAACTTTAAGGGTACTAGGAGAGAGGCCCTTATCAAATCCCTCTTGTAGAAACTCTAGTATGTCCGGTGTGGAAGGATTAGTCGAGTCCTTCTGTCTAGAAGAGCACCAAGATTGGAAAACTCTTCTGACTCTAGAGTATGACTTGTTGGTAGCTTCACTTCTCGTATGAGATAGTGTTTCCAACACTCTATTGGAAAACCCTTTACTTCTTAGTAGGGACCTTTCAATCTCCAAGCTGTGAGATGGAGAGCCCCCAGGTCCTGACACAAGTGAGTGCCCTGAGACACCAGATTGTGTATCATTGGTAGTTTCCAGTAGTCTCCCTGGCTCATTAACATGAGTTGGGCAAACCAGGACCTCTTTGGCCAAAAGGGTATGACCACTATCATCGAGGCCTGATCCTGTCTGATCTTTTTCAGCACTCTGGGGATCATGGCCGTGGGCGGAAATAGATAGGCTAGGTTGAAGTTCCATTCTATTGACATCGCATCTGTGAAATCTGGGCGATCTGCTTGATATAGAGAGCAAAATCTTGGGACCTTGGTGTTCATTCTTGTTGCCATTAAGTCTATCTCTGGTCGACCCCATCTTTCGACTAACTGATCGAAGACTGTTTTGTTCAAGGACCATTCTCCTGGAATCGTCATCTGCCTGCTCAGACGATCTGCTAACATATTGTGAGTTCCTCTGATGTGGACTGCCATGATGCGATGTATATTCCTCTCCGCCCAATCCAAGATCCTTCCTACTTCTATCAGAAGAGGTTTCGATCTGGTGCCGCCCTGCTTGTTGATATAAAAGACTGACGCCATGTTGTCCGTCTTCACTTTCACCGCCATCCCCTGAAGGTGAGGAGAAAAGTGTTGCAGGGCTTTGTAAATGGCTTTTAGCTCTCTTTCGTTTGAAGAGAGGGTTCTTTCTAAGGGTGACCAGATGCCCTGAATGTTTAGGTCTCCTAGGTGTGCTCCCCATCCTGAGCCTGAAGCGTCCGTCGTCAGGATCTTCCAAATAGGTTCTTCTAGACTGAGTCCATCCTTTACTCGAGACCACCAGCGGAGCGAAGTTCTTGCTTCCAGAGATAATCTTATCTTTTTCTCTAGGCCTGATGGTCTCCTGTTCCAAGCTTGAAGAACTTCTGATTGGAGAGTTCTCATATGCCATAAGGCCCAGGGGACTGCTTCCGCTGAGGAGGAAAGGAGACCTAGAAACCGCATCAGAGTTCTGAGGGTAACTAGACGAGGCACTCTCAGATAACTGCACCCTTCTTGGATTCTGCCTCTCCTTTCTGGGGTTAGAAAAAGCTGCATAGCTTCCGAGTCTATTATAAACCCCAGAAATCTCTTGGTCAATGAGGGGGTCAGGTCTGACTTCTCCCAATTGACTATCCATCCTAGAGAGGATAGAAACTCCAATGTCACTATAACACTGTGACTTAGCCGTTCGGCTGATTCTGCAAGGAGAAGCCAATCGTCTAGGTATGGGATAATAGATATCCCTTGTAACCTGAGAGGAGCAACGACAGCAGCTACTACCTTCGTAAAAACAAAGGGGGCAGATGTAATCCCGAAGGGAAGAACCCTGAACTGAAAATGTTGTAACCGACCTTTGATGTATACGGCTATCCTCAGGAACTTTCTGTGGTTTTCGAATATGGGAATATGGAAATATGCGTCTCTGAGATCCAATGACGCCATATAGTCTCCTCTGTTCAGAAGTGATTTTACCGACTTTATTGTCTCCATTCTGAATTTGTTCTTTGTCATAAACTGATTCACGTACCTCAGATCTATGATCAGTCTCCATTTCCCTAAAGGCTTTGGAACCAGAAAAACCGGTGAGTAAACTCCCGATTTTCTTTCCGTCATAGGAACCTCTTCCAGGGCTCTGATCTTGACCAACTGTAGGATAGAATCCTCTAGAATGATCTGTTTTTGGGGAGAAAAACGGGAGGATACAAGAAAACGTTCTGGAGGCAGGGGGTGCAGTGGTAATACATAACCTCTTTTTATTATGTTTATTACCAAGACATCGGACACAACCCTTTCCCAAGCTGGGAGAAATTGTGCAATGCGACCCCCTACCTCTGAGGTGGCGTCAGAACTCCTTCTTTCTATTTGGAGACTTGGCTCCCTTGGTCTGACCTCCTCTCCTATAGTTGCCATAACCTCTTCCTCTGCCTCTGTAGCGATACTGTCTGTTCCTGGGGGGGGAACGAGCTTGTCTCCTCCGAAAGGAACTCCGAGCACTAGGTAAGGATTTACCTTTTTTGTCGGATAACTCTTCCATAAGTGTATCTAGTTCAGCTCCAAAAAGTTTACCTGGAGTATACTCTAAATTACAGACATTATATTTGGACTGATTGTCGCTCGACCATGGACGTAACCACAAGGCCCTACGGGATGCAGATGACAGAGCCATGGCTCTGGCTCCCAGCCTTACCTGATGTGATGCAGAATCATACAGATAATCTACCGCTAGAGAGAGATTTTTAAAAGAATCTAGGATAGAATCTCTACTGATACCAGAATCTATATCATTCTGGATCTTTGACACCCATTTCTTTAGAGTTTTTGAAACCTCATGATTAGAAACGGCAATAGCTGTTTGACCTGCCGCAGTATTGTAGGCTTTCTTAAGCGTGGCTTCAATCCTGCGGTCCATTGGATCCTTCAGGCTTGACCCATCTTCAGAGGGTACCATAATATTACGATTTAACTTAGAGATGGCTCTATCTACCTTTGGGGGATTAATCCAACCTTTGGATTGTTGCTCATTTAGAGGAAATAAGGACCAAAACCTCTTACTAATAGGGGGGGGCCTTATCTAACTTATCCCATTCAGAATCAATCAATTCAGAGACAAATTCATCAATACAAAAACCTTTGGGGCCCTTAGAGGACCCTGGCATCTCAGCATAATCCACAGGATTATCAATTTGAATAGCTCTTAGCAGTCTAGAAATTTTTTCAGGATTAAATATAAATCTGTCCTCCTTTTCATCCACCTCTCTGTGGGAGGGGGAGGAATGAACCTCATCCAAGATGGTATAGTCTTCACCAGATGCGGACGGAGATGAAGTATAACCTCTTCTGGATCTCTTTTTAGGAATCATTGCAGCAATGTCTCCCTTAATGGTTTCAAGCATATCCTTCATGGAAGACCTAAGAGACACACTATAAGTGTCTTCCTAATAATAATGTAATTTTTTCCCACCTTATTCCAGAAGTCTTACTGCATGAGATCCTTGACCCAGATAACCACATCCTGGATATTAGGCTCATTCTTGTCCTGAATCTTAGGACGGCAGGAGAGACAGGTGGTGTAATCACTATCATCAGGGAGAGGTGTCTCTGAAAAGATACAGATAATCAATACCTCCTTCGTGGCAGAACGGAGGGAGGAAAAAGTAACACACATACCACATTCTCTGCAGACAAGATGTTGCCTTTTAGCAGAACTCTTTCTCCCAGATGATTCTCTAGACGACATGCTATGGAGGGAGTACAATTAGCCAAGGCTCTATAACCTAGTAACCTAGACTCCAGCAAGACCTACTTGATGTATCTCCACAAGGGAAGCGACCAACACAGGTAGCGATTCCGAGCAGAATTACCGACCGTAGCCAGGCTTACCTGCAATTAGGATGGCGTTCCAGGCACTGTATAAGCCCGAGCGAGGGCCTACATCCGGCCGGAGTTGATGACGCACATCGCGTCCCTGCCGGCGAACTGCGCATGCGCTTAGTCACCGGAACTACGCGATGCGCGTCATTTCCGGTGCGGCGCGGCGCAGTGGAACGCAGATTGCGTTCCACGCGCCGTCCACAATTACTGCAGAAAGAAAAAGACCGGGGGAGGGGAGAACAGTCAGTCCTGCCCTACACCAGGACAAAAATTAAACTGAGTAAGTACCGGGGCAATGCTTCATTTATACTCCTGAGGGGAGGAGCTATTTCTTTCATTGTCTATTAAAATTTCTTTTTGTCCTGCCCAGTACACAGGGGCAATAAACCCCATTTGTGCCGCTGTGGGACGCCAGGGAATAGGGCCCTAACCCCCTTAAGACTCCTCTATCCCACTTAAGACTTTGGTTTCCTCCAATATCTGTCTCTTCCAGACACCTCTGTGCACTTTTCTATCTCCACCAGTCTCCTTCCAACCATACTTGCAAGTCATCTTCACATTCCTGTCCTATATAGACCCATCTGCTAGTGTCCTCTACAGTCTCCTCTGTCTCTTTCAGACTCATCTATCTTTCTAGACCCCACTGTCTTTTCATATTCCTACCTCCCAATTCTAGACCCCTCTTCCCCCTTCAGACTCCTCTGATTCCTACAGATGTCTATGTCCTCCCTCCCAATTTTCACTTCAGACTTTTCTCCGACAACTCTCTGTCTTTCCAGATCCCTTTATTACCCCGTCTCCTACAGACTCATCTGTACTTCCAGACCCCTCTGTCCTGTCATAGTCATCTGTCTCCCTCTGGCTCCAGACTTTCCGGTCTCCTCCAGCTTTCTCTGTCCTCACTCCAGACTCCTGTTTTCACAAGGTCACCTCCAGAACCCCCTCTTTCCTACCAGATCTTTCCTTAGCCCCAGACCCCTTTGT
Organism: Dendropsophus ebraccatus; assembly: GCF_027789765.1. Classification (NCBI taxonomy): domain Eukaryota; kingdom Metazoa; phylum Chordata; class Amphibia; order Anura; family Hylidae; genus Dendropsophus; species Dendropsophus ebraccatus. The sequence goes on along the minus strand of NC_091468.1, from coordinate 57,708,396 downwards.
CTCCCCCCAGATCTCACTCTGCTCCCCTCCTCTAGACTCCCACTCCCCTTATTCCCTCCAAACACTATTGTCTCTCCTCCATATCATTCTGTTCCCTTGCAGATTACTTTGTCAACTCTAGGCTTCTCTGTCCCCTCCAGAGCTTTCTCTTCACAACTTGCTCTGTTCCTTTCCAGGCTCCTCTGACCTCACCGGAATTCACTTTCCCCCAGAACCCTCTGTCCCCTCAAGGCTTCTCTCTTCGCTACTAGACCTCTCTTTCTTTCCATAATTGCCTGCACTTCTAGTAAAATAGCCCCATTATCCCGGAAATACATCAGCTACCGTAACTTCGGTGAATCAGGCAACATATACCTAATGTATACCACCACCTTTATGGTGCATTTACACAGAAATATTATCTGACAGATTTTTGAAGCCAAAGCCAGTAATGGATTTAAAAAGAGGAGAAACCTCAGTTTTTCCTTTAAGACTTGTTCTCTGCTTATAGTCTCTTCCTGGCTTTGCATAAAAAATCTGTCAGATAATCTGTCTGTGTAAACGCACCATTAGATACAGACTGTGACTTAAATACTGTAAATCGTATATACCCACTGTTGCTCCCAGACTTAGATATACACCATTTCTTAATGTTGACAGGTAGGTGACCAGATATGGTTACCTAATATGCGCCATCATGGAAAATAAAAGTGGATGTGCAAAGTGGAGTGGATGTAATGAGTGGAAATGTCCATTTCCCGGCTGTCCTCACACTGGTTATAAATCAGATGGCAGTGACAGGATAATGCAGATCCTGGTCCTTATCTTCTCTGTGTCAACATTAAATGCAATATACTGGTGACCTCCCCTGCACACCTAATGGAAGGAGAAAATCTGCTGAAGTGGGGATTCTGAGCTCGCCTCCCTACGGCTCCCTGTCTGCAGCTGCTGCTCCTTGGGATGGGTCCAATAGTGGAGAACTTAAAGGAATCTTCCATATGAACAATTCCCTCGCCCATGTGCATCAATCTATCTGTTATTAATGCAGAGACTGGATTACCGACCCTATCTGTCCAACATACTATGACTGGTTACCCTGTCTGATGAAGAGAGTTGATCTCTCGAAACATATTACACGTGCAATAAATAACCATTTCTTTTCAATTCTGGGTGAGTGTTATGGGGTAGCGCTACACTTTACAAGTACCTATTTTCTTTATTTTTTATGTATGGATACATACAGCTGGGTCACCCTGTACACTTGTAGGCGCTCTCCTCTCATCAGTCTGACCCATAGTGGCACTGACGCAACCAAGCAGTCACTTGTTATAGATGCATTATTGCTATGGTTTCGTTGCCAGTTGTAGATCGCTGTTCTGCTTTTCCATGAATGTTGATTTCAGTGGAATAGTAACACCACCAATAAAGATGTACACAGAATGACCATAAGAAGACACCAGCATTCAGTTTACTATGATAAAAACTTTGGCTGCAGCCATACGGTGCTGCACCATGATGTAGCTGAGGCTAAAATGCTACCAAAAAACTTGAGTCATGAAGAGTTTTGAAACATTGAGAGTCCTGAGGGTTCATTCAGTCCTAACAGACTGTCACATTTTTTTGATGTTTTGTTTTTTTTAATTATGAAAAAAATGTGGCAAGAAAGTCCGTGATGTGTGAATGAGCCCCGAGGACTAATTCATTTTTAACCCCTTAAAGCACTTGTATGTACATGTAAGTCATAAAATACATATTTAGAGGCTCCATGCACTACCCATATGTAATAGTTTGTGTCTGTGCAATGTACAGTAGGAGCCTGATTATGGCTGCAGACATTCTGCTCTTGTGTTATGCAGGAATTCTTTGTAAGCTTCACAGAGCCGGGGGGCTTCCACCATCAGACTATTATGCCTGGATATTTTATGGCTTTTCATGGGAGTCGGATGCATATTGTATGGTATATGTGCTGCAAAATAAAGCATCCTGCAAAAAGCCGACTACTGCTCTATCTACTAAGAAATAAAAAAGTCTACAGGTCGTCGAAAAATTAGTAAATTCCTGAATGCAAATACAAACGAATCAACTTTATAAAAATCATCTTCTACTGCTGCTACTGAGAAAAAGATGAGAAAAATCAGTCAGACGGAATACCTACTCTCCCCCTTCTGCCAGTATTAGAGGTAGCAGCAGAGGAGGAAAAACATGGAAAGATGGATTTATTGCTTACACTCCTCAGTACAGCTCTATAATGTCCTCCCTAATACTGCTGCTTCTGAAGGTATGCTATCGAGATATACAGGAGCAGGATGCTCTCTTCTGTGTATGCAAACAAGTTAACAGTAAAGATGGAGCACAGGACAAAATTGGTAAAAAAATATCATATACAGGTCATATAATTACAGGAGATTGTGCTGCTCCTCGTATACACACAGATTGGATTAGCGATACAGAGATATACACGAGATCCATAAATAGATTTGAGATGTTGAATAGGTCCAGAACAATCTACACCAAGGACACAGGTTAGTAAAAACCTCTGGGATTTATAAATGATGGGAGTCCTGCTGGGACTTCTGCAGCCACCTTGGTAGTGGAGGGGCTCGGGGTGCTGCAGACGAGATGTCGCCTCGCCATGTAATGCGTCTCTGGCTGTGATGAGGCCACTGATTGCTGTGTCTGTATGAACCTCAGACTCCAGATTTATACAGATTTGTTCCTCAGGCTGTAATTATATGACGTTCACGCCCAAGTAACAGCTAAATATGAAACCTGATGGGCACATCACACTGCGTGGAAACTGTCAGCATTCAGGAGATCTACAGTATACAACTCCAACAGAAAATCGCTCTGTCATCTCTACCTCCTGACAGATACATAGTGATATATCCTGCAGATTATTACACCCTTAACATTTCTCACAGTTTAAGGATTGCCACAATGTATCCAGTTTAGACAATTCTCTGTGAACAAAACGAAACAGCAGCAAAAATCTCTCTCGTGTCCTGATAGTTTGTTATAATTTATCAGTGCAGGTAAATGTATGGAGTCCATGCTATTTAATCACAGGATTGTGTATTGTACAGGTAGAACTCACTTGTACAAAAACTCTTCAATCACTGTCTGAAGGCTCTATGGGGCCAACCCTTACTCTTTAGGGCAGATAAACGGGTAATACTTTGCTGCTGAGCATGGTGACCGTTTAGGTGATTACTGACAACTGTCTATATAGGTTGCAGCTGACCGCACGATACGCCATTTCTGCTCTGGCCCGGCATGCACAGGGTTAATCGGCAGATGTTGGTGGATGTTTCCAGTAGCATTAATAAATGCAAGGTGTTCTAGATATTTTAGTGTTTACTCTGGTTGTCCAATTCCTTTCATCGTCCCTGGGGCCAGCGAGAGCGAAGTAGGAAAAACAAACACAAGATAGAAAGACGAACAGATAGAGTGTCGGACACAATTTACCAAACATTATCTGCACCGGCCATCTCCATCATGTGTAGGTGTAAAGACACATCCCATCTATCTATCTATCTATCTATCTATCTATCTATCTATCTAAACACAGCAATAACTGAGCTCAGGGAGATCAGTGAAAAAAAATTCAATGAAGTACTCACTCAAGAGTCTCCATTGATACATTGCCCCTTATAAATTTAAATATGCAAAAAATGGGTCTGTGGAGCCTCAGTTGCGAGTCTCAAAACACAGGAATAGCCAGATATCCCTCCAGGGAAGGAAAAGTTGGAACATAAATAGGGAAATACCAGGGTGGCCCCTTTTGCGTCAAAGTCTAACTCAGTTGCGAGTTTACCAAAGCCAGGCATCCATCCACAGACAGCTGTTTCGGGGTATTTTCCCCTCATGAGTGTGGAGCAGGATTCTGGTTAATGGGGGTTAATGAAAAGTAGACCAACAAAACTCAGCAATCACTGAGCTCAGGGACATCAGTGAAAAAAAACTGTGTTTTAATTGAGGCTCCATGGACTCCTTTTTTTTGCATATTTAAATTTACAGGGGGCAATGTATCAATGGAGACTCTTGAGTAAGTACTTAATTGGATTTTTTTCACTGAGCTCAGTGATTGCTGTGCTTTGTTGGTCTACTTTTCATTGCCCCCATTAGCCAGAATCCTGCTCCACACTGAGGAGGGGCAAATACCCTGAAACAGCTGTCTGTGGATGGATGCCTGGCTTTGGTAATCCCTTGTCATGTCACAATACTAGCAACTGAGTTAGACTTTGATACAAAAGGGGCCACCCTGATATTTCGCTATTTATGTTCCAATACTCACAACAGAGTGGGACTTAAGTGGCTACATATCAAGGTGGTTTGGTGTTCTCCCCGCTGGGAGGCACCCCTTGGCAACAGGTTTTCTTTCCCTGGAGGGATATCTAATTATTCCTGTGTTTTGAGACTCGCAACTGAGGATCTATGGACCCCTTTTTGCACATCTATTTATGCGTCAATGTCTACTTGCTCCCTCTGTCTCTCATGAATGCTCCAAAGATTATTTTGCTCTGTGCTCCATTGACATTGGCGCCCATGTCATTTGATCATTATCGCGTGATAAGTGCGTCAGATTACTCTCTGGTCATGTGACCTACAGTAGATACCAGACTTTTATGAATGGGAGGAATGTTGTGTTGTTGATGGTTTCTGCAACTGGTGTTGTGTAACACTTGGACAATTCATGCTCAGGTGATAGATTTTTCCATCCGCTGCTCCACTTTCAGGTGTTGGCCTCACCCTGGCTCTGAGCTGTGATGTAAGATGTCATCATCCGATCAGCTGATATGCATTAGGAAACAGAAGTCACGAGCTGCTTCCAATATTATTTCCACCTCTGATGGTATCGGCTTCGTTCTCGCGTGCAGCATCAAAGGGGGCAAAAACTGGTTTTCGAAGTGACATCAGCAGATTAGCTGGAATATCGTCTTTCCATAACTTGACGTTGGTTGCCTCAGAGGTTACAGCAGTTCATGTCTCGTAGATTCTGGTTAGGCAAGTTCTAAGGCAGCTCCTATAATAGATAAACACCAAGGATGTGAATATCATAAGGCAGAGGAGACCGATGCTGTTGATCATAGCCAAACTTAGCTGCTCCCTCCCCCTTCACAACCATAAAATTCAGCACACACCAGTGTACTCTCCATAAGCCTATACACTGGTAGTTGTATGGGTAATACTGAAGAGTACACTGACAATCCTAGGATTCCAACTTAGGCCAATTCATAAAATCTTAGATGATAATAGGCACCATTCCTTTGGTGGTTGTATGGGGCAGTGTATGTCTTCTTGATCTGGTACAGCTCTTCAATCATAAAAAAAAAATCCCTGGTCTGAATATAGCTGAGTAGGGCAAAAGCTGCCATATCTTTTGACTAGTCTCAAGTTTATCAGCCACAGAAAACACCATAATATGTTCCACACTGACAAGTATGTATTATCAAGAGAAACAGATCACTGATCTCAGGAAGACCAGCCAAAGATAACACTGCTGGCTGCTAGTTAAAGTGCTCAATGCAGTGAAATCCTAGGTGAATTACCCCCTGGAAACATGATTATGCAAAAAAGATCCCATGAAGCCTCATTTAAAAGTTTTAAAAGACAGGACTAGCCAGATATCCCTCCAGGAAGGACCCTATAAGTCAATGTAATGACAAGGAAAAACCAAGGCCAGGTATCCATCCGCAGACAGCTGTTTCGAGGTGTTGCCCTTCATCAGTGTGGAGCAGGATTCTGGCTAGGTGGGAGCAATGCCTAGTAAAGCCATAAGAGAAACAGATCAATGATTTCAGGGAGACCAGCCAAAGATAACACTGCCGGCTGCTAGTTAAAGCGCTCAATGCAGTGAAATCCTAGGTGCATTTCCTAGCCTTTTGGGGATTTATCGACAGTCAAGTAGCCCATCAGCACCAATTGCTGTGGATAGAAGGTCTGTATATTCTCCGGCACGGGTTATGATCATGCAACCTGTAGAGATTACAGTCTTTTCTAGCTGGACAGCCAAAAGAAAGCCTTCTAAAGTTTTAAATGGCCTGTCTTGTTTTGGATTAATCTGCCCTCTTCATCCACCTCTTTTTCAGGCGACACAATTTTCCAGGTGAGACTTAAAGCTAGTGAATCTCTCTGGTGAAGTAGTCCAATTGGAGAAGTAGGGTTGGCAGGTCCACTCTTAAAAATTTCAGAGTGCAGTTCAATCCAGTAATATATACCAGCATTGTGCTCTGCAAGACTGAATATATTTTAAATAATGAGTCGCCTTTTACTTTCTCAAGCTGTTTATCTTGCTCCTTCCTATTTTTCCAATCTTCCATGGTCCATCTTACATACAAACCTTCTGAATGTTCAGCATTTTGGGCAAGGATGAGAATCTCCACCTCCCCATCTGTAACCCATTTGGCTGCTTTCACTGGATAATGGGATAAAGGCATTTGTTCTCCCAATATTATTCCCAGGCCCATACCACACCTTATACTCAAACTTGTTCAGGCGAGCCATCCAGCGCTGTTCAAACACACCAAGCTTGGTGTTGTCTAAGTGCACCAAGGCATTGTTGTCAGTCGACAGTATAAACTATGCTCTCATAATAAGGTGAGCAAACCTTTCTATTACAGCCCTCGGCTCTGCCATTATTTCTCATTTAAATAAACTGTATTTTTTAGGGTTCTTTTCTCCTCTCAAAGTATAACTGGCTAGGCCATGACTTGGTTGTCTCAAACCTCTGTTGCTGCTGACTGCCACCTTTCTTCCTGACCAAAAGCTCTTGCCGAGTCCTATCCTGTGTCTATCTAGCATTTGCTTCAGTAAGGTTTTGGTCTCTAGAAAACGTATTTAGGGAACATGCCTGTAACATTCACATATAGCTTGGGAATATGGAATATATGAAATCAACCTAAAGCTCTCTAGCAACTTACATGACATATTAGTTGACATTACCAAGTTTCAGGAGGATGTGTCCAGTATGACCAATACATAAAACTTGGGCTACCATTAACGTGACTTGTGCTCATTGGCAAGAATAGCAAAACTTCTTGGCCAACAGGCATAGTTAGTAGTTGGAAGAGGGGGATCTCCAACACAGGGATTTCTTCCCAACAATACCAGCAGCAGTCACTGGCTTGGCATTGTTTTAACATTTTACTCAAGGCTCTCTGGGATGGCTTCTGATTCGGCCCTCATACTTCAGCTTTAGGCTATGTTTACACTACGTAAGTTCCGAAAAAATCGTGGCCGCGATTCCTGCAGTACTTATGTAGTGCTGCAGGCTGAGGGAATCCCGGACGGAGTGTACACATATAGTATACACTCCGGCCGGGATCCCGGGTGGCGCCGTAGAAAACTGACATGTCAGTTTTCTACGGCCACTATTCATTGTCAGTGCACATTATGAAGCGAGCAGCTCCAGCCGTAAGCTCCAATGTGTGCTGTGGGGAGCTCTGATGCGGGCGCGCATGGATGTGCACGCCTCAGAACTCTGACTAGAGCAAAGAAAAAACACCAAGGGCGCACATTGTGTATTACCACAAGCTAGACATAAACTTGAAAGTTGTGGCTAAGAAGCCACTCACCTAGGGTGGTCGTGCTACGAGTGCAACACCGCCTATCACTTGATCAATAAAAACGCCACTTGCAGCCAGAATTGGACCAATCAGAACATCTCCCGGGCAATTCAAACACTGTGTTCCCGGTTCGTTTGACTCTATAAATATCCTGATGTCAGGACTGTTTGTAATATTGATCTGATGAAGAGGCGGAGCCTCGAAACGCGTAATCACTGAAATATAATTTTCACTACGACTCTCATAAGTCCAAGTAGTGTATCTTCACTGATGCCGTACAGCGTCTGAAAAAGTCCCGGACTTCTGCAATACTGTGCCTCCAGTTTGCATCTTCTGCTTTGCCTCAGAACTCTGCGGCGCTAAAGATAATCTGACCGGTACTGCAGTATCGGCCGGCATGATCTTCTCTGAGACCGGCCGGCCAGTCTCTTACAAGGTCTAAACATGACCTTAAGCTGCTGTGGAGGAAGAGGGAGAAGACTGAAGGCCCTATTCCATGAAACGATTATCGGCCGTATTTGGCCGATATTGGCCGTTGCGGCCGATAATCGTCCCGTGGAATTGACAGCAACGATCAGCCTAAATGGTCCATGTCGGATGATCGTTGCGTCATTTGCCTTTCAAACATGTTGAAAAACAAACGACTAATACAGCAATGATCTGCAGCCGTCGTTCCGTGGAATAGGAGCGTCGGCAGCAGATGCTGCTGTATCCTATGAGCTCCCCGGACTCACTTGCTTGCTGCTGCCGCATGGAATAGCGGCAGCAGCGAGCGGGGAACGAGGAGCAAACGAGCGCTAATAGCGCTTGTTTGCTCCTGTCAGTCAGCCCGTGGAAAAGGGCCTTGAGCTGTAAGTGCTGTGTGTATCAGTCAGTTAGTGTCAGTCAGTGCCTATGTCAATAATGTGTGTTTGTATATGTTAGTGGTGTCTCGAGGGATTATGCATAGTGTTTGGATGATGGGTGCATAGTGGATGGATGAGGAGCCCGCTGAGGCTCTGTTGCCCGAGGGCCTGCAAAAACCTGAAGCCAGCCCTAGGTATTTCTTTTAAATATTTCTCCATTCCTTCCAGACGCCATACAAGCATTTGTGCCAATATCCTTTAGGAACACAACTTCCACCTGTTGTATTGCTAGAATAGTTCTAAATTGCGCATCCTCTGCTAGTGTTATTGCTTCCTTCAGCATCTAATGTTGGGATAGTTCAGCCCCCCTTGAGTTTCACATGTAGATTGACAGTTAAACTCCAAAGCTCAATACAAACTAGTCCCTCAGCACAAATTCTGCCTTGGGGACTTACTGCATCATCACCATTAGTAGGCTCTTGCTTCTTCTTGCAGGTAGCATCTTCCTTTTGTAGGCAGGAGAATAAACCCTCTAAAGATGTATCATAATATACATCTGTGGTAATTAGATCACTTTGCTCTAACTAGATAGCTCAGTAGCACATTGTGTCATTCCTGATTATGGTCACATTAGCGCTCACCACAACTAGCACAAATTTGTAAGGTTGTTAGATGCAACAACTTCGATGATAACAACCAAGCAATAGTGTAATGCAATAACTTTTACTAAAGTTGCAGCATTCACAATGTCAATATGAGGGCTCATATAATGGTTGCATATTTAGGCCGGGTTCCCACTATGTATAACACACTGTGTCACAGAACAGCTGTTGTCAGTAAAGTTCATCCCGGCCGCTACTGAAGTACCAGCTGGATGAACTTCATTTCTTTTGAATTTGAATGCGGGCACATTTACACTTTACATTGTCTGCTGTCAGTCTTGTGCGGCTGCTATTCAATGAATAGCAGCAGCACAAAACTGACATGTCAGTTTATCGTGCGGCAGCAAGGAATCCCGGCCGCAGTGTATACAGAGTGTATACACTCCAGCAGGGATTCAATTGAAGTCAATGCGATGTATTTTTTCATTTAATAACAGTCAGTGTTGCAATCTGCAACAACGGTCGTTATTAAATGAAAAAATAAGTTGTATGAACATAGCCTTAATGTACTAGAGACCCTGGTCTCTGCTTTTAGCTCAGCCATACTCAATAATCACTCACTGTTGGCACATCGTACACCAGATGCCTTAGAGTTCTTTTCCTGTAGACTCTTCCCAGGAGCGATTTCACCCATCCTTCAGGATAGTCAGGCTCCATCAAGAATAGAGCTCTATAGCTTCTCCCTTCAGAGTGCACACTGGGGCTCTCCCCACACTGAACTGGCAATTTCTCTGAGACTACAGTGACAGCTAACACTGTGGGAATTCCTTCCAATTTCTTTAAGAGACGGATACTCTGCTCTTCCAGATGTTACTTGTCAGGTGTTGCTGCCCATGGGTTACATCATCGTGATCACTTGGTCTGTGCACAATAAGTGATTGTGCGTATGTGGGAGGAGGCTCTCTTGCAATGGTTGGTTGCCAGGAAGGATTGTCAGAGGAAGGGGAAGCCAGCAGTGATAACATACAGTAATAGGCTTATGGCTCCAGTAGTAGTTGTAGACAGCAATCGGGGTGCAGAGAGGCTCGGGTTTCTGATAAAGATCAGGGGGTGGTGTTAATACATCAGTAGAGGGAATGCTGATGGGTGGTTTATACTGTTTATGCTGTGGTCGCTCTCATCCGGATCTCTATCACAATAAACAGAAATACAGAACCATTTTTGAAGGACTGAACATAAACTTGGAATTTGCTCATAAGGAAGCCTAACAAATATTTACACCAAAGGAAATATGTGCTAGGAGACTAAATTCACAGGATGTAGCCAATGCCTATAAGCATCTGTAATCCTACGCACTCTGAGATAGAAAGAGATTCCTCTGATGCTCCTCTTTATCTTCAGATGAGACACTGTGATGCGTACTAGAGGTGTCACTGCTACCCGAGGTCCCTCTGGACCCCTAACTCACAGTCGCTTACAAAGAATATGTTCTGATCTGTCTCTTCTCCTCTTCAAGCTCTTTAAGGCTCTATTACTCATCGCTATTATCGCAAAGATTCGTTATAACAATCGATCGCTTGTAAAAACTCGTAGTGAACAATTCTGAGGTTATTACATTCACCAATTGCTTTTATGAACAATCATTTTTGTGTCATTATAGGGCGCTAATCGTACCTTAGGACAACACACACATCATGTTTTAGCTGCAAATGACTTATTAGACCATGGGTCTCCAAACTGCAGCTCTCCAGCTGTCGCGAAACCAAAACTCCCATCATGCCTGGACAGCTAAAGCTTTGGATTTGGCTGTCCAGGCATGATGGGAAATGTAGCATTGCAACAGATGGTGGGCCGCAGTTTGGAGACCCATGTATTAGACAGATACAATACAATAGTTTTTTTGACATGTTGAAAGACAATGATTAATGACTTTTTGTTTATCATCTGATTGTTGGGTGTTGTTACACGGGCAGATAATCGCTCATTTTTGGTTATTATAGCAAATTTTTAAACGTTAATCATTCCTTGGAATAGGGCCTTCAGTCGTCTCTTTGTAGGTTTGTTGGTGATAAAGCTTGTGCTACATGTCGTGCAGTTCAATGAATGATTTCTTATGGAGGACTGTGTTATAAATAGCGGGTTTCTTCTTGCTATTTCATCTTGGGTGGCTCATAATGATCTCACAGCTGATCTGTTACTCTGGACCAGCTTGGTAATGACTGCTTAGCTATGAGCTCATTTAGGGTGAATTTCTGATTGGACAGCTTGGGTAGCCTAGTCAGTCTAGTTGTTTCTTGGTTCATTCTTGCCTATTTTTGTTTCTGTATCTTACAGTTTCCGTTGTTTCTTTCAGACCGATTATTACATTTGCTCCTTAAAGCCCCCATGAACTTTATACTTCTGTCAGTATAAAGTGTATGGGGTTCTTGCAAGACTTGGTCAGATGGTTAGTAGATAGAGATGAGCGAACCGGGTTCGGGTTCAAGTCCATCCGAACCCGAACGTTCTGTATTTGATTAGCTGGGGCTGCTGAAGTTGGATAAAGCTCTAAGGTTGTATGGAAAACATGGATACCGCCAATGACTATATCCATGTTTCCACATAGCCTTAGGGCTTTATCCAACTTCAGCAGCCACCACTAATCAAATGCCAAAAGTTCGGGTTCGGATAGACTCGAGCATGCTCCAGGTTCGCTCATCTCTATTAGTAGATATAGGGTGGGAAATAATGAAAAATAAGCAAGATAAGCCAGTATCAGAGCTGGCTGGCTGTGGCTTACCCCTCCCCTTCCCATAGAGAAGACAGGAATGTTTTGTCCATGCAGAATGTTCATGTGTATGGAGAGAGCAGCTGTTCGAACAGTTAAAGGTATATGCAAACGTTTAGTCATCTTTTAAGTTTAGCTTTTCATCTCTGGGGCCTAGAGCACTCACGTTGTTTCATTAGGGCTACTACTGTCAGGACTGTGCCAGAGGCTGGGCCCCTGATCCTCTGACTTCCTGCTGATGGATAACAACACAATTCCTTCCAGTTTCCACTAGTGTGCAGTCATTTAGATACATCTCTGGCTCCATTCCCCACCACAAATGATCCTCACTTTCCAGGTAGACCTCAGAGATGGAAGCAGAAATAGCAGATAATTGCCAGTTCCATGCAGATCGGCCCAGGTCATCCTCAGAGAGATGATGGATTCATGTGTGGTTTAAAGTAATGCGTCCTGGTGACGAAGATGTTTTCATGAAGTTTCCCAGAAGTTTTAAAAAATTCATTGGTTGTCTGACGTGACATGGATTAAAGCTTGGCGCCAATGACAGTGTTCTCAGAAGTTGGTAATCCCACTGTTATCCAGGAACCTGAAATCCTGAATTATTTAAGACGTTTAAATATGATCTTCTCTATATCTGGAAATGACGTCTAATATTGGGTCAAATAATATGTACCCGAGAGGTTTCTGAGTGGCCCCTGCATTTACAAAATCTCCAAGTCTCTATATTACTGGTCCTATACGTAAACTTTATAAATGTGCAAGAATATCAAGCACAAACTAACTAAAATAACATATTAGGTACATGTCACATATTCATGTGTCTTTATGGGGGAAGTCACTGACATTCTGTAACTTGTGAACAACATTCAGTTGTATTTTAAGGCTATTTTGGTGGTGGTTTGTGAAAAATTCTATCATGAAGCACTATAATTTGAAGTTGAAGTTTGAAGTTGGTGAAGGCTCCCGTTCTCCCTGCTTTATACAGAAACTTTTGATTCGGAGCTTCCCATTGCATCCCAATAGTGCCTATCTGTAGTGTGAGACCTAGAATTAGAGACCTACATTACGCTGAGTATCAGTGTACAATGCTTCGCGATAAGAAAAAACAAAACACAATGGTGCAATAGGGGGCAGGGGAGAGCAAGCTCTTTTCCTTCTGGGGCAGGCTACTTTGCATACCTTTTTTCCTATGGAGCATTGCACGGCTTATAAGTCTCCATAGGCCAGTCCAGTGGTCACCTTAAAGGGGTTGGCCACTTTATAGTAAAATAGGTCAGTACAAAGTATTAGTAAGTGTACTCAATGTATATACTGACAGCAGCTCCCTGTGTACCTCAGAGCTAAAATCAGACTCCCCTTCACCAGGCTGGGCTGCCCTGCTCTGTTTTGTTTCAGTCCATAAAATGGCCGACATGGAAGAGCATGTGACCAGGCCCTGTCCCCTTTGTGTCCTCCATAGACATATACAGGCTCAGTGGTGGACACTAGGGGGCGGGGCATGGTCACATGCTCCTCCATGTAAGCAATCTTATGGACCAAAACACCACAAAGCAGAGCAGCCCAGCCTGGAGGAGGAGAGTCTCATATTAGCTGTATGAGGTACACAGGGAGCTGCTGTCAGTATATACAGTGGGTATACTTACTAATACTGTACACTGAACTATTTTACTATAAATATTTCCAGAATTCAAGTAAATTCCCCCACGGATGGGACAAAGTTGGATTGCAACCGCGAAATGGGGGACAAGGTGTTACTCAGATATAACTGTATAAGGGTTCTAGTAACAAACCAACAAGCATATGAAGGACAAATGAACCTCTAATTAATCAAAGCATAATCTTTATTGATGAGACAGACATAATAAAATAGTAATACAGGAAAGACAATGAATCACGACTGGCGGAGATGTTAAAAACAATAACAGCAACCATACAAACGGGGGGGGGGGGGGGGGGGGGGGGTAGTGCAGATGGACAATAGACAGGATATGGACCCAACACGGGACACAAGTAAAGGTTAAAAACATACCAGTGTATCTCCAAGAAAAATTAAATCAACACCCAAAGATCAAGATAACAGACAAAGTATACTACCAAAGTGGTGGATGGTGATAATGGTCGCCTGCTACCGCCGCCCCGATGTACGTTAAGGAAACACACTAACCCCCACAGTTTAAAAGGTAGAAAAGAAATCATAAATTGTAAACATTTGCTGATCTACATTTGAGACTAGTATTATACCAGCCAAACTGGCACGAATGGTGGATGATTCCTTGTAGTCACCATTACCATATGGTTTCTACATAATAGCTAACTTTTTCTGCTACCAGTATTAAGCTATTAAGTATTCACCATTTTATGATAATTCACTTTTCCTATGAAGATGTGAGTTGACACTTTGGCAGTGATGTGGATTATGTTATGTTATTTTTGGTCGTTGGTCGTCAACTCCAAAAGTTTATACAGAATGGGAATGAGTATATCTAGAATTGTATAATCCGGACCTACCAATATGATAAAATACATATACTGTATACACCTGTCACGAGTGGCTGGGGGAAGATAAGACACAAGACAGTGGGCCCTAAATCTGACCCCACCCACTGTCACCTGCCTACTTGCCTCAGTCGACCCTAGGCGGTCGCGGACAACCACGAAGACAATCCCTATACTGGATACGTGCAGAACATAAAACGCAGACAGACAGACAAACAAAATGCGGAGAGTCAACTAGCCGAGTCAGGAACCAAACGAGCAACGCAGTACAAAATCAGAACCGAGCGGAGAGTCAGGGGACAGGCAAAAGGTCAGAATCCAGGCAAGACAAAATGGAGAAGGATAGGACAGAATACAAGGGACTGGGGAGCTGGGATCAGGACAACTAATAGCCAGCGATAACCTGCTGGCTACACTGAAACTTTATACTGAACCAGGAGCCCGGACCAAAGGCTGATTGGTCCGGCCTCCTGAGTCCAGCCTCACTGCAGCTGTTGCACTGCAGGCTGAGCGGCCGGGCGACCTGTCACTCAGCCTGAGTGCAAAACACATCAGCTGCGTGCCGGCCGGCCAGCTGACGGTCACGTGACCCCACGGCGTCCCCGGTTGCTAGGGCTGGAAGGAGACGCCGCTGGAGCCGGACAAGGTAAGTTCCTTACATTACCCCCTCCCCTATGAGGGGCCTCAGGACCCTTAGTAACAGGACCTGGTTTAGACGGGTTGTGCAAATGATATTGCCGAATGAGACGAGGTGCATGCATATCCCTACTTGCTACCCAAGTGCGCTCCTCTGGGCCAAATCCTCTCCAATGAACCAGATACTGTAAAGAACTCTGAACTCGGCGAGAATCCAGAATCCTCTCTACCTCATATTCAAGTTCACCCTGAATAATCAAAGGAGCAGGAAGAGCAGACGGTAACACGGGATTAATATATTTCTTTAACAGAGACTTATGGAAGACATCGTGAATTTTTAGACTCTTAGGCAACAGTAACTTAAACGAAACTGAGTTGACAACTTTTACTATGGCATAAGGACCAATATATTTAGGAGAAAGTTTACCAGATGGTGTTTTCAATCTCAAGTTTTTAGTAGAGAGCCATACCTTGTCACCTACCCTGTACTCAGGGCCAGATATACGTCTTTTGTCTGATTGTTTTTTACAATTTTCTTGGGCTTTAACCAGGTTCTGAAGAGCCTGGGCCCAAACTGTGCACAGTTTTCTGTAGATTTTTTCGGCGGATGGATTAATGGACTCGGCCGCATGTACAGAAGAACAACGAGGATTAAACCCAAAATTACAAAAAAATGGTGACATTTTGAGAGACTGACTTTCACGATTATTCAGGGCAAACTCTGCCAAAGACAGGTATTCTCTCCATTTCTCCTGTGACCCTGCAACAAAACATCTCAAGAACTGCTCCAGTGACTGGTTAACCCTTTCCGTCTGACCATTGGACTGCGGATGGAAAGCTGAAGAAAAGGACAAGGATATGCCCAGGCGACCACAAAACTCCCTCCAGAATTTAGACACAAATTGTACTCCCCTGTCAGAAACAATATTCTCTGGTACACCATGTAAACGTAAGATATGATTAATAAAAAGAGAAGCCAAGGTACGAGCATTAGGAAGCTTGCTGAGAGGAATTAAATGGCACATCTTAGAGAACCTATCAACCACCACCCAAATCACAGTTTTACCCTTAGAGGGTGGTAAATCAGTTATGAAGTCCATTGAGATGTGGGTCCACGGTCTAGCAGGTACCGGTAGGGGTTGGAGAAGTCCCTCGGGTAATCTGCGAGGAACCTTGGACCTGGCGCAAATCTCACAAGCCTCCACAAACAGCTTAGTATCTCTGACCCAAGATGGCCACCAATAATGACGAGATAATAAATACTTAGTACCAGCAATACCTGGATGACCTGCCAAAACTGAACAATGTGTTTCTTCCAGGACTCTCAAACGAAGATTTGGGGGAACAAACAGTTTGTTCTCCGGGGTATTTCTAGGCGCCATAGATTGAGACTGGACGACTTGGGCAGCCAGATCGGGCTGCAGTATAGCCACCACCACCCCCGGAGATAAGATGGTTTCAGACTCCTTTATGGGGACTTCATTGACGTCAAAACTACGAGATAAAGCATCTGCCCTTACATTTTTGGAACCCGGTCTGAAGGTGATTTCAAAGTTAAACCGTGTGAAAAAGAGTGCCCATCTGGCCTGTCGTGGAGTAAGACGCTTAGCT
The DNA here is from genome assembly GCF_027789765.1 of Dendropsophus ebraccatus. Classification (NCBI taxonomy): domain Eukaryota; kingdom Metazoa; phylum Chordata; class Amphibia; order Anura; family Hylidae; genus Dendropsophus; species Dendropsophus ebraccatus. The sequence continues at coordinate 57,691,895 of NC_091468.1, read as the reverse complement.
TTATCTAAATAAACAAGGTTTTTGTGGTCGGTTAAAACCTTAACTTTGTGTTTAGCCCCCTCTAGAAAGTGCCTCCATTCATCGAACGCCCACTTAATGGCAAGGAGTTCCCTATTGCCTATATCACAGTTGCATTCTGCTTTGGAGAACTTTCTAGAGAAATAGGCAATGGGTCGGAGATTGGTGAGAGTTTCAGGACCCTGTGAAAGAACAGCCCCCACCCCTACCTCTGAGGCATCCACCTCGACAATAAAAGGTTGCTCAAAGTCAGGTTGAATCAACACCGGAGCTACAGAAAAACATCTTTTAAGTTTGTCAAATGCCAGAATGGCTTCAGGAGTCCAGTTATCCACATCAGCTCCCTTTCTGGTAAGATCTGTTAAGGGCTTAGCAATCACTGAAAACCCCTTAATAAATTTTCTGTAATAGTTAGCAAATCCCAAAAATCTCTGTAAAGCTTTAAGATTCCTTGGGCGCTCCCACTTGGTAATGGCCGTCACCTTAAGGGGATCCATCCCAAAAGAACTAGGGGTGATTTTATATCCCAAAAAAGAGACCTCCTGAACACCAAACTGGCACTTTGACAATTTAGCAAACAAATGGTTAAGTCTTAGGAGTTCCATAACCTTACGAACATGACCAACATGCGAAGACCAATCTGGAGAGAAAATCAGGATATCATCCAGGTATACCACTAAAAAACGTCCCAGGTAGTCGCGAAAAACATCGTTAACAAAACGTTGAAAAACTGCAGGTGCATTACACAACCCGAAGGGCATGACAAGGTATTCGAAGTGTCCTTCGGGGGTATTGAAGGCAGTTTTCCATTCATCGCCCTCCTTTATACGAATCAAATTATAGGCCCCCCGGAGGTCAATTTTGGAGAACCACCGGGCCCCTACAATCTGATCAAACAAATTAGGAATCAGAGGGAGAGGATGTTGATTTTTAATCGTGATTTTATTTAATTCCCGATAGTCAATGCAAGGGCGTAAGCCACCATCCTTTTTGCCCACAAAGAAAAACCCAGCACCAAGGGGAGAACAGGAAGGACGGATGTGACCCTTATGTAAACTCTCTTTAACATAATCACGCATAGCCTCTCTCTCTGGTTTAGACAAGTTAAAAATGCGTCCTTTCGGGTACTTGGATTCAGGAACTAGATCAATAGCACAATCGTATGGACGATGAGGAGGTAGCTCGTCCACCGATTTTTCATCAAAGACATCAAGAAAATCAGATAGAAATTCAGGGAGCTCTCCTTCTAACGAAGAACATTCGGTTAAATTCAAAGAAATACAATGGGCGGCACAACCTGGTCCCCATTGGACAAGTTCTCTGTTTACCCAATCAAACACAGGGTTATGCTGGGTCAACCACGGTAAACCTAAAATAACATCAGAGGACAAATTGTCCATAACCAAAAAATCTAGACACTCAGAATGGATCGACCCCACTTTCACTTCGAGAGGAGGAGTAATATATTTTACCCTTCCTTGGGCCAATGGGGTAAAATCCGCCCCCGTGATACTCAGCGGGCATTTAAGCTGAAGCGGGCATACCCCCAGACCGGACCAAAACCCGGAATTAACAAAATTAGCGGATGCCCCTGAGTCAACATGGGCAAACCCCGAGATACATCTCTCGCCCAAGCATAGCGAGATGGGAACCATCAATTTATTCTTATCGAGTGGTACCTGTGCGCCTGAGTGACCCCCTCGATAGTCACTCAGGCGCTGGAGTTTTCCGACGATGTTCCAGGCCTGGAGGTACATTCCCGAACCCGGTGTCCAGCTTTGCCGCAGTATAAGCAAAGATTATGCTGCATCCGATGGGCTCGTCTAGTTCTTGCATCGGTGGCGCCAATTTGCATAGGTTCCTCCGGTGGTGACAGCAGGGAGGAGGGGTTTTTAGGAAAAGACACAGGAGAGAAAGAGGTACTACAGGGTTCAGAGGTGCACTTCTCCCTTCGTCTGTCACGCATCCGGCGGTCTACCCTAATGGCTAACGTCATTGTCTCTTCTAACGTTTCAGGGGGAGGATAAGCTATTAACAGGTCCTTCAACTGGTCAGAGAGACCCACCCGGAACTGGTAGCGCAGAGCGGAGTCGTTCCAACCAGATGGGATACACCACTGGCGGAACTCTGCGCAATAATCTTCCACCGGTCTTTTCCCCTGTTTTAGGGACGTCAATTGTCGCTCGGCCACTGCAGTCCTGTCAGGGTCATCGTACAATAGTCCCAATGCCGAAAAGAAAAAGTCCACAGAAGTTAGTTCTATGGCGTTAGGAGGGAGAGAGAATGCCCACTCTTGTGGGGGACCCTGCAGGAGGGACATGATTATTCCCACTCTTTGGGCCTCATCTCCTGACGAACGGGGACGCAGTCGAAAAAACAACCGACACCCTTCTCTGAAGGTTCGAAAACTCTTTCTATCCCCCTTAAATTTTTCCGGGAGTTGTACAGGCGGTTCAGGGGGAGAGGGCGTGGTCATCGTAACCTGTCGAGGAGCAGCCTCCTGCTCCTGAACCCGTTCAGCGAGATTCTGAACCAATGTGTTCAGATTCTGCATCTGTTCCACTAGTGCCTTCATAGGATCCATGATAACAAATCGTTGGCACACGTCACACAAAATTTTAGGGCTGGCTATTCTGTCACGAGTGGCTGGGGGAAGATAAGACACAAGACAGTGGGCCCTAAATCTGACCCCACCCACTGTCACCTGCCTACTTGCCTCAGTCGACCCTAGGCGGTCGCGGACAACCACGAAGACAATCCCTATACTGGATACGTGCAGAACATAAAACGCAGACAGACAGACAAACAAAATGCGGAGAGTCAACTAGCCGAGTCAGGAACCAAACGAGCAACGCAGTACAAAATCAGAACCGAGCGGAGAGTCAGGGGACAGGCAAAAGGTCAGAATCCAGGCAAGACAAAATGGAGAAGGATAGGACAGAATACAAGGGACTGGGGAGCTGGGATCAGGACAACTAATAGCCAGCGATAACCTGCTGGCTACACTGAAACTTTATACTGGACCAGGAGCCCGGACCAAAGGCTGATTGGTCCGGCCTCCTGAGTCCAGCCTCACTGCAGCTGTTGCACTGCAGGCTGAGCGGCCAGGCGACCTGTCACTCAGCCTGAGTGCAAAACACATCAGCTGCGTGCCGGCCGGCCAGCTGACGGTCACGTGACCCCACGGCGTCCCCGGTTGCTAGGGACGCCGCCGGGTCTCCGTGACGTCACTCGGCTCCGGCGGGCGGAGCAGCGGCGCGCTCCCGAGCCGACAGCCGGAGCCGAGCTGGAAGGAGACGCCGCTGGAGCCGGACAAGGTAAGTTCCTTACAACACCCTATGGGACATCATCTGTGGCTCCATAACTCTCCATGATCCTGTGTTTTCCAACTATGTCAAATAGATGCAAGGAAACGATAATCAAGACCTGGTGGATGGATCACTGGATTTAATGAATCTACTAAATCCCCCCCAAAAAATTCTGGATCAGCAGGTTTTATTGCACTGGTTAGACATGGCCTGAACATATGGGTACATCTGTGCTTCTCACATTATGTGTGTGAGAACACGTGTACATGTGGGATGTTACTGATCTCTTGTTCCTGACTCTTTACCAAAATCGCACCATCCTATTAATGATAATAGGGCTTCACCACAGAAGACAGGGTTTGGACAGAGTGGGGTGTGGCTTCTGAATTTATGTAAGTTTCTCAGATTAATGCAGCGTGAATCCTTACTCCACCCTCGTATTGTGGGAAAACGGTTCAGGGAGAGGAAAGGATTGCTGGTTCTAATCCGTTCCTTATGATGTTCTCTCCTTTCAGTTGAACCCGTAGTAATACACAGAATTTCCCAGAGATCTGAATATTAAACAAATTCACGAGATGCAACAGTGTGTTACAGACTCATTTTGCCCATTAACATTAAGAAAATTGCACTTTTTACTTGACATGGCACAAAGCCAGGAAATTTCTCTTAATTTGGTGTCAGTCCTATATAGAGCAGCAAATAAACACAAAGCTGCAACTGGAGTATGTGTGGCCAAAGATTAAATCAATAGAGTCCAGATGTTACATAAATGTGCCCTCCATTTCCTCCTCTAAAACACCGATACAGCAACAGAAACACCACATCTACAGTGCAGGTGAACACAATCTATTATTACCTTATATCAGCTAAGACCAATTTCACACGAGTTAGGCTGTATTGCCACATTCTTCGTTTTGCACAAAATATTGAATAATCTATAAACAAAATATCAAAAACATCTTATCAATAAAAGGGGGGAAAAAGTTTGTTTTGGTTGTAATAACGCCATAGATGTCACATTTTTTCAAGGTGTTTTTGGTGCGTTTTTCACATTCTTTAAACAATGAAAAACAAGACAAAAAAACAGACCCCAAAAATTAAAAAACAAAACAAAAATATTCTTAGTACATTTAAAAGGAAAATATTAGTAGGTTAGAAGCATCTAGCCTGCTGATATGTCCTTATAGCGCACGCAAGGTAATATTTTTTTTTTTACCTTGGTCCTCTGCACCATTGTCGGGAACTTTATAGTTTATTATCTGTATAAATTAGGTAGTATGTTACACTGGGGCCAGGACCTCCCATGCTCAGTGCACCAATCTGCTGGGCCAGCCCATCCCTTTTAATGAATATTTATCTGACACTCTGCAGTGATGAGCACATAAGTAACAGTACCATCCAATATTCATTGGAAGGGGCAGAATGATGCACTGAACAGTTTCCCTTTAAATGTACTAGGAATTGTGAAAGTTTGTTGATATGGCTTCAAATTCTTTGCCTCCTATTGCAGACAGACCACCGCTATCCTCTATGCGCTGCCCGAATGATCTAGCAACCTCCCCACAGCCTCCTCTGCACTTACCCGCTCACTGCCGGTGCGTGTTATAGCGGCGGCAGCAAGCGGGGAACGAGGAACAAATGAGCGCTGACAGCACTCATATGCTCCTCTATGTCGCCCAGTGTAATAGGGGCTTTAGATGTCGCTGGTCTTCACCATAGCCCGCTGCAAGGAAGGCCAGGCTTGCTGCGGTAGGCAACCCCCATGTCACTACCCCTGGTTTGGTTTGCTTGTGGTACCAGGTAAGGTGCAGAGAGAGCAATGTAGACAGGCATCGCAAGGAACAGTGGCAGAAACAGTGCAGCAGACAGGAACAGTCAAGAACACGGGGTAGGAAGGTCAGGAACATGGGCATGGAACACTTTACTAGGATTGAGACCAGAGGTCAGAACAGAGAAAGGAGGCAGAAAGCGAAATATATACAGGAACATGAGCTGCACGCAGCAGCCAATTACGCGCTTGCTGGCCCATTAAATTTTACTGAGCCGGTGTGCATGGGTGTCCTAGGAGGAAGGGACACGCGTGACGGTGATGAAGAAGAGCAAGAATGGACACAGGTGAGAGGCAGACTGGAAGGGCTGAGCTGCAGGCGGACCCGCGCACCAACATTAGGGACGTGGCATCCTACACAGTAGCGGGGAGAAAAGACTGGAGGTGGTTGCGGTCCATTGTATGGGTGGCGGCCCCATGTGTAACAGCATTCCCCCTTTTCTTGCCTAAAGGAAGTTTTGGAGTAGATTCCGGTCCAAGATGTTGGCTTCAGGCTTTTAGGATCTTTCTTCAAGACCGAAACCTTTTCACTCCACCAAAAAGAAACATCTTTTCCTAATGGTCTTCATTTATTGCAAGCATCTCGTTAACAGTATAAACATCAGGGCTGCAGAGGAGGTAGAAGTATAAGAAAAACATTGAGAATAACCGGTTTCTGGAGGGAAACATGGAAGGAGTTCCGGATACGCATGGTGGAAGGTAGATGAAGTTTATAGGCAACAGGATTGATGCGTTTCAGCACTGTGAATGGTCCAAGAAATCGTAAGCCAAATTTGCAGCTAACATACAACCAAACCTTGTCACCGGGGGCCTTCATCTTTTATCTGTCTGAGACTTCATTTGAGCAAAACCATATAGCAGATCGAGTCTGCCTTTGAATGGTAGCAAAGTTCTTGACTAAGTTGTCCACAGCTGGTAAATTTGAGGACGTAGACAAAAGCAGCAGAGGATGAGGACATCGTCCATAGGTGATAAAAATGGAGATCCACCCATGGAGCTTGAATCTAAATGATTATTGGAGAATTCTGCCCATGGTAGCAGGCTAGACCAGCAGCCATCCTGATGGCAAAAACAAAGTGGCAAAGGTAGTTCCCGAGGACCTGATGGACTCTCTCGACCTTGCTGTTGGTTTTAGCATGATAAGTTGAAGAAAATTACAACTTCACCTTGGAACAGAGATTGCCCGTAAGAACTTAGAGGCCAACTGAGATCATTGTTCAGAAATTATATGGAAAGGTAGTCCTGACAGACAAAAGATGTGAAGAAAGTGACTTGCGAGACAAGGTGAAGTGGGCAATCAAGGGAGAGGCATGAAATGAGACATTTTATAAAATAATCCTTGACCAACCCAATGACAGTGTTGCCTGCGGATGGAGCAAGGTCTATACCAAGTCCATTGCTATATGTGCCCATGGGCGGCTAGGTATAGGCAAAGGTTGAAGCAGACCAGCAGGTTTACGATGGGAAGCCTTATTTTGGGCGCAGGTAGTACAGGATGCTACATACAATTTGACATCTTTCAGGGGACTTGGCCACCAAAAGTGGCGAGAAATTGACTACCTGGTTTTATGGATACCAGGGTGCCCGGCCACCAGAGAGGAGTGGTCCCATTTAAGTACTTTTTTCCTGAGTGCTAGCCACACATAGGTCTTACCAGGAGGGACATTCTGAAGGACTGAGGTGGCTACAGGAACCAAACATTCAGGAGGAACAATTTGTGAAGAGTAGTCTCCTGACCTAAAACATCATAGGCCCGTGACTCAGCATCAGCCTTAATATTCTTATCCGCTAGACGAAAATGTATGACAGAAATGGTAAACCAGCAAAAGCAAACCAAACATTTAGCTTGTCTGAGATTGAGCCATTGGGCCGTCTGAATATATTGGAGATTCTTATGATAAGTATAGATGTTTATGGGATGCTTTGCGCCTTCAAAGAGATGAAGCCACTCCTTCAGCATCTGTTTTATGGCCAACAGCTTGCAGTCCCAAACAGTGTAGTTTCTTTCAGCGGGAGTGGGGGTTTTGGGTAATAAAATCTGCAACTCTTAGTCCTCTTTGGGTAAGTTATGCCTCAGCTTCTACAGAGGAGGCATCCACCTAAAGGGAGAAAGGCCTGACTGGATCTGGGTGAGATAATATGGGAGCAGAGGTGAAGGTGGACTTAAATTTGGAAAATGCTTCTTCAGCTTCTGGTGTCGACAGTTTGGAATTCCACATCATCTTGGTAAGGAGCACAATCGGTGCGACCAGGGTGAAAAAGTGTGGAATGAATTGCCGATAATACTTGGCAAACCCCCAGGAAGCCTTGTATGGCCTTAAGGTTCTGTACAAAACTGGATGGTCTCACTCAGGGACTCCACTGTAACAGATAAGATGCTCAAAGATTTAGAAAATCAGACCACCAGGAGTCACCATCTGTGAAGCAAGGAGGCATTTACAAAGTTGACTGCAGAAACGGAATCCAGGAAAGTGGTGGTCTAATACTGCTGACCAGAAGGGACTGACAAGGACAGTCGTGGAGAGGATGCATACAAGGAGGCCTCTCTCACCTTGCCTAGGTGCTGGTGTTTCCCAGACACGAATGATGATGAGGGCTATTCAGGCGGAAATTATTACGACTGGCACAGTAAAGGCACAAGTTCTCTTCTCGACAGAGAGTCCTCTCTTCTTGCTTCATGCAAACTCTGTCCACTTGCATGGGATCCTCGGTTTGTGTTTTTGGCAGAGGAGATGGTGGCCTTTAAAAGGCTGGTTCCAACTGAAAAGCCCGGCAAGGATGGACTAATTTGCATTCCTGGCGAACCTCCTCTTCTCTGACAAGTGAACGTCCATCCAGGTGGCAAATGGATCAAGTCTTTAAAGGAAGAGGGAAGATCTTGGCTGGAGAGGATGTCCTTTACACAGCTGGCCCCCTCTTGAAGGTAGCGACCAGAGCAGCATTGTTCCAGTTGAGCTCAACAGCCAGAGTACAGAACTGTACTGCATACTCCCTAACAGATGAGTTCCCTTGCCACAGGCTCTGGAGAGTGGTCTCTGCAGAAGACACATGTGCAGGCTCCCTAGAAATGGAGCGGAACTCCCATAAGAAGGCTTGGAGTAATAACTGGATCTTCCCAGTCCAAGAGTGTTGTAGCCCAAGCCAGCGCTTTCCCAGAAAGCAAACTAATGACAAATGCCATTTTTTTGTGGGGAACTGGTTCACCATGAGCTCAATGTGCATAATGCATTGCGTTACAAAGCCCCTACAAACGCCCCATTGCGTTACAAAGCACATATTGGGGCCCCTGTCAAATTTAGATGGAAGTGCAAGCCGAAAAGCCCAGGGCCGATACTGTGGGCAGTGGTTGAGATGGTGCAGGTGGAGATTGTTGAACCGCAAGGAATTGCTGCATCATGGCAGACAGGTTCTGCATGTGTTGTGTCTAGTCAATCTTTTGACTCTAATGAGCAACCACTTTGAAGATCTCGCAGACATCAGTCACCTTGCTGGGATCCATGGTTTTGGCCCACTGTAACGATAGAGGATGTGAATTCACTGGGCCACTGCAAGTAATGGACTAAACCGCACCAGACAGCAGAGTCTAAGGGGCTGTTTGGTTTGCTTGCAGTGGCAGACGAGGTGCAGAGAGAGTAACGTAAACAGGCGTCACAAGAAACAGTGGCAGGAACAGTGCAGGGGAGAGGAATGGTCAGGAACACGGGCGAGGACAGTAAGGAACACGGGCAGGAAATATGGCTACGGATGAATTTCATAGGGTTGGGACACAGAGGCCAGAATAGGGAAAGAAGGCGGAAAAGGAAATATATATATAGGCACATGAGCTGCAAATAGCAGCCAATTAAGGGCACACTGGCCGGCTGGCGACAAGGAAAAGCAGGAGCGGGGACAGGTGAGAGCTAGACTGGAAGGGCCGAGCTGCAGGCGGACCTGTGCCCTGACACTAAGGAGGCATCATCCGCCGCAGTAGTAGGGGGAAAGAAGACAAGTTGTGGCCGTGACACGTGAAACAGTAACAAGGATGATCTTCTGGGATATGTCTTAGTTTTAATTGCACAATGAGACAGGTTAAGGCCGTCCAACCTGTGCTGTTAATGAACGACCATCTGCTGTTTTAAAAGTATGAAATCTTGCAGTTTTTATACTTACAACTAGGCCTAAAACAAGCAGAGACTTCTTGTTCTGTCAGTAATGATATTGAGGAGGCTGCTGGAGAGTTATCTGTACACCATACACTGATAGGTGACACCGGTAGATAGAGAAGACAATAGCTAAATAGCTCACAGGTCAGCCTCCCAATCTGCAAAGAATCTGCTCTTTCCACCAGATCCAATTATCAGAGACTGGGCTTGAAAAAGGTCAGAGAGGACCAAAACTTTTCCGATATTTTTCCGGTATTTGTTGTTTCTCTCTACTAATATATCTGGTTGGAATACAAGGAATATTTGTCACAATAAAAACTCTACACTGATTTGCAAATCTTCAAGAATGCCCTGGTTATACATTTTCTATAAGAATTGACATTTTCAGTATGCAAAGGTCACAAAGTATGCCCAGTAACATTTCCTATTCATGTCAATGGGACTTTTCCTGTCTATTATTTTCTATGTCTATAGGCTTGCTATAAAGCATAGCTCTAAATTCTGTTAAACACAGCTCAGGCAAGATGTCTGCCTCTATAATAATGTCCAAAAAATTACCACCAAGAAATATAGACAAATAAAAAAACAAAGATTTAGTACCTGGCTCTGATCTTAAGAAAAAAATCGATACTAAACAATCCCTTTAGACTTCTGTTTTCATATATCACTGTGCACACTCCAGTACAGACTAGTGGTTGTCCAGTGTACTGTAGTAAAAACTCTGCTGAGGCCATGGCTACTGTGACACGTAGTGTTATCTGTGTTTTCTAAGGCTGGTGTCTCATACACAATTTCCAAAATAGCTCCTCACATCATCTTAAACATGTCCTGTGATTTCCAGGGTCTAAGCCTGAGCTGTCATAGTTGAGAGACTAGTGTATGAGACATCTACATGTTAATTTCCGACGCCGCTGTCTGATGAGCCGCCGGCTGCCACTGGGTAATGGTGACGTATTTGGACATTTAAAGCCAAAACACTTTGTCCCGGTGCTGAGGACTATTTATAGCGAGGGCGAAAGTGATGACTACCTGGAGAAAATAGCATCAGACACCTTCTTGTGTAATTACTAATCCCATCCTTTGAGGAAAATTGTGGTTGATTCTTTTTTCTTCTGGTTATTTTAGGACACAGCCCACAGCTCCAGCAGGTAGATAATAGACATGGTCACATCACTGGAATATACATAGTCCCATATGATGCAGCCGGGAACCAGACACGTAATTACATGCTGCCACCGGGGAGACGGCATAACTGCAGAGGATGAAGCAGTCATGTATGTAAATGACCAGAGACAACCAACTCGAAATGTCAGTGAATATACTGAAGGACCTCATATACCAGGATTTTGCTCCACAAAACACGATCCTATAGAACAAATTACTTGTACAAACAGGACAAAATCAAGGCAGAGTGCAAATGTAAAGTGCAAGTCTATTTTATTATATTTGGAGATCAGGCTCTCAGGAACCTCTTTGATCTATCTCATCTGGTTTCTGTGGTCCCTGTTTTGGTGAAACCTTTTTCCACCTTTATTTCTCCAGCCATATAACATTTACTAACCCTAATCCAAATAAATAGCTCCAAGTGTGCTGGCCATGGGACATTTGCTTTCTTGTCATTACTGGTGGCCTGTCCAGCCCAAGGAAGCATCTTGGATGTTGTATAGGCCTGTACTTCTTGTGCTCCCAGAGGCAACACACAGCACCTGTCTATTGCAGATGTGTCCTGGCAACATAATGCTATGATTTTCATAACAGGTCTTCCCTCTTTTGCTTACTGTTCCGTGATCAGTGGTGTATAGCTTTTCCGAAATGATGCCTTTTGTTATCCTCATATCACCATCCAATGCCATTTGCCCTGCTTGTGCTGTCTGGCCTACTTTACGGTAAACTCGACTTCTCAAGATACTGCCCACAAACTAATGGGCAGGTAGAACGTTTGAACCAGATTTTGGACAACTACCCACAACACTAACTGTGTTACGGTCATTGTGCCGATTCATGCATTACCAGCCACTAATGCTAAATTATGGGTCTTTCTGTCCTATTTGGGTTTATTAATTTCTGACACCAAATGCACTAAACTCACCCAATGAGTCCCTTTAGATGAGACCAATGACTAATCATAATGTGGTAAGACAGTTTCATTCATTTATGCAAGCCTATATACTGTAGATGTTTTTTTCTCTCATAACTATTATGTGTTTTATTGTGTATGTTGGGAGAGTCTGTAGTTCTTACTTTCAGTTTTGGTATACTTTTACTTAGATATAAACAAGTTTGAAAGGTTCTTGGCCATATCTCCGTTCTTGGGTGATTTTCATACAACAATCACTCTGGTGACTCTACTGGGCCTTTCTCCATTCTAGATTGTATATGGTCTTCAGCCACATATTCTCTACCTATTCCAGTATTCTCAGACATACCCTGCTGCTAACTCCTCTTTATGAGACTTTCTTTACATGTCTGGTGGTGTCCCATATGAAGAAGAATGCAGATGTTAAAACAAAGTCCAATTCCTCCCCAATTTGTTCCTGGGAATAGTGTGGCTCGGGTATAGGAATATCCGCATGAAGATACTGTTACAGATTTGCTTCCTGGTTTCTTGGGTCATTCACAGTCTTGAATAAGAATTCCTGGTTCACTACAAACTCCAGCTGCCTCCTTTCCTCCCGATCCCCAACTATTTCCCTTTGTGGGTTCTGAAGCCTCTAATGTTAAACATCTCCTCTACATCTGTTCCTACAGGAGCACAAGTCCGAATTTGAGGTTAAAAACGGATTACAGGAGAGTTTATGAAATGAGGTATTCCCTGGTGGACTAGAAGAACTATGGTCCTCAAGAGAGATTTTGGGAACAATATCCATTCCCTCACCCTTTTTGGCATCTCCAATTGAAGGCTGTTGCGCCTGCTTGTCTGTTCCTGAGAAATACTGTGGTGTTGCCATTGCAAAGGTTTGGTGTTCCTGATCTGCTATTGTATGTATACTTGACCTGTGCCTGTTTGCCTAACATTGCCTCTGCTGGACCCTTGTGTACTACCCTAGTACTAACCCTTCTGTATATGATCTGGACCACTGATGCCGAACCTTTGCCACCTGCCATGACTTATCTGGCAAAACCTTAGCGTGAACCTGTGCTACCTGTCATGACTGTTCTGCCTGGCAATCACTTCAAATGAATCCCACCTCTGTCAGTCATTAATGCCTGTCACCAGGACCTTTGGGCCTGCCTGGCCAGTAACTCTCCACACCATAGCTGCTCTTAGGAAGAGGCCTGGCATCTAGCAGCAGAGGTTCTCATGTGGGATAAAGAATTAGATCCTAGATGGACTCCACTCATGGGATTGACCCAAAGTCAAACCGGTTAATTAAATTGATTGTCCAGCAAAAATCTTTCTTTCAAATCAACTGGTGTCAAGAAGTTATATAGAATTGTAATTTACTTCTATTAAAAAAATCTGAAGTCTCCCAGTACTTATTAGCTACTAATTGTCATGCAGGAAATGTTGTTTTATTTTCAGTCTGACACAGTGCTCTCTGCTGACATCTCTGGCCGAGACAGGAACTCTTTAGAGAAGGAGAGAATTTCCATGGGAATGCCCATAGAAAACCTCTCCAGCTCTGGACAGTTCCTGTCTCGGCCAGAGATGTCAGCAGAGAGCACTGTGTCAGACTGAAAATAAAACAACATTTCCTGCATGACAATTAGTAGCTAATAAGTACTGGGAGACTTCAGATTTTTTTAATAGAAGTAAATTACAAATCTATATTACTTCTTGAGACCAGTTGATTTAAAAGAAAAAGTTTTTTGCTGGACAATCCCTTTAACACAGGGGGTCCACACCCGCTGGAATGTTACACACAGTATCCCTTCTCTTCTATATGCTGGGTGTAATCCTCAGTATCTGCTCTTATTCTGTATATATGGACACTGCACAGTACCACTTCTCCTGTCCTGTATACTGGGTGTAATCCTCAGTATCTGCTCTTATTCTGTATATATGGACACTGCACAGTACCACTTCTCCTGTCCTGTATACTGGGTGTAATCCTCAGTATCTGCTCTTATTCTGTATATATGGACAGTGCACAGTACCACTTCTCCTGTCCTGTATGCTGGGTGTAATCCTCAGTATCTGCTCTTATTCTGTATATATGGACACTGCACAGTACCACTTCTCCTGTCCTGTATGCCGGGTGTAATCCTCAGTATCTGCTCTTATTCTGTATATATGGACAGTGCACAGTACCACTTCTCCTGTCCTGTATGCTGGGTGTAATCTGATCTTAGTATCTGCTCTTGTCCTGTATATATGGGCACTGTACAGTATCACTTCTCTTGCTCCTGATGGTGTCATTGTCGGAGGGTGGTAAATTACTCAGTACTGTGCACTCAGAATACTCCCTGAGCCTATAATCACCATCCAAACCTTCAGGAATCTCGAGCAGATTATATTTAGATGTCTCTTAATCCACTTAGATGTGAAATCTGCGGCAGTTCACTTGTGGGGGCGTTATAGTCTCTGTAGGGGCCATTGTATGAGGAAGTCACATGACAATGGCCATTAAATGTAAGACAAAACAAAATAGCTACATTGCCTTTGTGTCTGTCCATGATATTATTATTGTCTCATAAGTACAACTCTCGCTTCAATTTAGTGATCAAGCCAAATATTCTGTTAAATGTGTGCAGGATATATACGTGTAGAACATTAATACAGAATTGCGGATTTTCAAAAATCGGAAGGTATCTAATGACTGACGTTTTTTAATTGTTTTAAATTATTATTTCATCATAAAGAAAAAAGATATATATATGTTTCATATAAAACGACAAATGCCATATTACATATCTCAACTAGAGATGAGCGAACCTGCCGAGGTTCGAGTACGTATGAACCTGAACTCTCGGCTTCTGACTGCCGCTGTCTGCCCGCTCCGTGGAGAGGGTGGATACAGCTGGAGGACCGCCTGGAAAACTGCGATACAGCCATAGCCATAGGCTTTATCCCAGTTTTACAGGTGGTCTTCAAGGTTTTATCCACCCTCTCCACGGAGCGGGTAGACAGAGGCAGTCAGAAGCAGAGAGTTCAGGTTCATACGAATCTCGGTAGGTTCGCTCATCTCTAATCTTAACCTCTTAAAGAACAAACTATGGCAATCCCACAATCACTGTTTACTATGCTTATATCTGCAATATGTACTGTAGTGTTTCTGTGCAATAAGTAATGTTTTTATTATTTTCCAACTGGAAAAATATACCGCTGAAACTCAGAAGTGCTAATGTACTTAGGAGTGTTAGTATTTAAAGAGAAAGTCCGGCAAAATTTTTATTAAGGTATTGTTTTGTACACCAAAAGTTATACAAATCACCAATATACACTTATTACGGGAAATGCTTATAACATGCTTTTTTCCCTACATTTACTACTACATCAAGGCTTCACTTCCTGGATACCATGGTGATGTCACTTCCTGGATAACATGGTGATGTCACGACCCGACTCCCAGAGCTGTGCGGGCTGTGGCTGCTGGAGACGATGATGGCAGGGGGATGCCCAGTGTCCCTAAGTGTCCCCCTGCCATCATCCTCTCCAGCAGCCACAGCCCGCACATCTCTGGGAGTCGGGTCGTGACTAGAGATGAGCGGACCGTCAGACTTTTGGTCCGACAGCATCGGTGCTCTCTCATGCCTTTGATCCCGGCCGCATACTTGCGCTCCCGCGAATATGTGGCCAGGATATTCCAGGGAATTCAACAGGGATTCCCGTGAGCGCAAGTATGCGGCCGGGATCAAAGGGATGATGACAGAGCAAACTGCTTTCGGACCAAAAGTCTGAGCAGTTCGCTCATCTCTAGTCGTGACATCACCATTTTATCCAGGAAGTGACATCACCATTTTATCCAGGAATTGAAGCCTTGATGCAGTAGTAGGTGCAGGGAAAAAAGCACTTTAAGTGCATTTCCCATAATAAGTGTATATTGGGGATTTGTATAACTTTTGGGGGACAATACAATACTTAAATAAAAATTTTCGCCGGACTTCTCCTTTCAGAACATAAATTTGTGGGAGTCTTTCTTCCTGAGGAAGGTTCTTATGTAGGAGCCAAAACACGTTGCATATAATAACAATTTTATGTCCGACCCACTGCCGTGATTATAGAGCCGAAGTACACACCTAGCATACTTAAGTTTAGCACTCTGACACCTGCGCTAAGCTTAATTCCAAGATACCTGTCCTAGATGGTCCGTCTCTACTAGTAAAAAACTTTGCTATATTCTACACTTCGGCTGTGCTGTGAGTGACCTGAAGCAAGCAGCAGTGAAAGAGTGATCTGTATGTGCTTGATAGAGCTGTGCCTATTCTTAGGCACAACTCATTTAGGTGAGTGAATTTATCCCTTCCTCACTTGTATCGAGCTGTTTTAACAATGGGATACTGCAGCAGAAGGTGCCCCTTCCCAATCTTTTCTCTTCTAATATGTACAATGAGACATTTTGTAGTTTTGGGCTGCGTTCACACTACGTATTTTCAGTCAGTATTGCAACCAAAACCAGGAGTGGATTAAAAACATAGAAAGGATCTGTTCACACAATGTTGAAATTGAGTATATGGCCGCCATATAACAGTAAATAACGGCCATTATTTCAATATAACAGGCGTTGTTCTAAAATAACAGCAAATATTTGCCATTAAATGACATCCATCCACTCAATTACAACATTGTGTGAACAGATCCTTTCTGTGTTTTTAATCCACTCCTGGTTTTGGTTGCAATACTGACTGAATTATACTGACTGAAATAAACATATACTGACTGAAATATACGTAGTGTGAACGCAGCCTAAAGGGGTAGTGCAGCGCTAAACAATTATTCACTAAATAACACACATTACAAAGTTATACAACTTTGTAATGTATGTTATGTTAGTGAATGGCCCCCTTCCCCGTGTTACCCCCCACCCACGCCAGACCCGGAAGTGTAGTGCTCTATACTCACCTGATGCGTGTCGACCCCCTCATGCCGCGTCAGCTGCTAAGCCGCGATTGGCTGAGCATAACTGTGGTCAGCCAATCGCGGCTGAGCAGCTGATGAGGCGGCAGAGGGCAGCCGGCACGAGGGACGGTCGGAGCGGTTCGGCCGGCCGCCCGAAGATTACATCATTGTCACAAGATAGCAGACGGGGGTCGACACGGATCAGGTGAGTATAGAGCACTACACTTCCGGGGGTGGCGTGGGTGGGGGGAAACACGGGGAAGGGGCCATTAACTAACATAACATACATTACAAAGTTGTATAACTTTGTAATGTGTGTTATTTAGTAAATAATTGTTTAGCACCGCACTACCCCTTTAAGGCTGTCATCCCCTTCCGCTCAATTCTTGTTACATGTCACTGCAATTACCTTCCATTGTAAATATTTGGCATCATGTAATGTGTAATGAACTACTCCAATCACCTCCAGAGCTGCACTCTTTATTCTGCTGTAACATCATGTCTTTATCCTCCAGAGCTGCATTCATTATTCTGCTGTTAAAACATCTCTTATACTCCAGTCACCTTGAGAGTTGCATTCACTATTCTGCTGTTTCAATATGTCTCATACTCTAGTCACATCAAGAGCAGTAGTCACCACATTAGGGTGTCTCATGGGGCAGCAGGTGAAGACTAGATCAGATGGGTCACTAATAGAGATGAGCGAACCGGGTTCGGGTTTGAGTCAATCCGAACCCGAACGTTCGGTATTTGATTAGCGGGGGCTGCTGAACTTGGATAAAGCTCTAAGGTTGTCTGGAAAACATGGATACAGCCAATGACTATATCCATGTTTTCCACATAGCCTTAGGGCTTTATCCAACTTCAGCAGCCACCGCTAATCAAATGCCGAATGTTCGGGTTCTGATGGACTCAAGCATGCTCCAGGTTCACTCATCTCTAGTGACTAATCATAGCTGACCAGAAGAGTGTTACATTTCAGCATGTAGAGAGTTAAGTCCTAGGCCACCTTGGTCAGGGAGCCGGCCCCTCTTTCTAGGTTGCGGGGGCTGCTCCCTATAAACTGATAAAAAACCGATTCCCCTTTAAACTTTTAAGCTTCTTATGAATTATCAGAAGTTTCTTAATCGGATTTCTTCAGGGAGATAAAGGCCCTGTAACATAAACCATTAAGTGCCTCTTAAGAGTCTCTCAAGTCCTAACACAGAAGGGGCGTCAGACAGAACCCGTCCTGTGTGCCAAAAGTAGAAAAAAATAATCTTTACCATCAAAATCCAAACAGAAAGTGCACGTTCCACCCCTGGTGACACTCATTATATTGTGGTCCCTCTATTCCTGGATTTTACATGTTCATCAAACAAAAGTCGTATCTTTCGTTTTACTCATCAAAAGTGATGTAATAATCATTAACCCAATCCCTGATTATACACATTTCCTATGTTTTCATATGTAAACCGGTAGCAAACAGGAATACTGGCTCCTGCCATTGTTCTTAGAAGCGTAGTAGCCGGTCCACCTCCTGGAAGACTCCCATGAAATCTGTGTCTCACTGCTGTATTTCATTCAGATCAGGGGGCAAGCTTCCAGGGGGCACTGATGAGTGAGCTGTACCAGCTGTATGGGATTGAGCGTTCCCGCACTCCCGTACCATCCACAGGGGAATGGGCATGCAAGCTGTTCAATCGCACCTTGCTCCAGATGCTGAGAATGCCAGAAAGCTCTTACTTGGCTTATCTTTCACAGAACAAAGGGGTTGGGAGATAATGACTGCTATAACAAACCGACATCATCTGACGGTAGTTGATTGGGAAAGCCCAATACACCATATACCGATGCCCGAATATGCCATGAGTTGTGGGTATGGCGGACTAAAGTCTAAGGTGTATAGGGACCTTTACTATGTAACTAGATAGGGTTCTTCAGTCATCTAGCAGACCTTCCATCTTTAGGCCACCAGAGAGTGGGAGGTGAATAATAATAAAACATGTTTTCTTTCTAATTAACTGGTGGCAGAAAGTGCCAGAGATTTGTACTCTAATTGTACCTCTATTAAAAATCTTAAGAGTTCTAGTACTTATCAGCTGCTGTATGTCCTGCAGGAAGTGGTGTGTTCTTTTCAGTCTGGAGAGCAGGAGAGGTTTTCTATGGAAATTTGTTCCTTCTCTGGACAATTCCTGACACGGACACAGGTGTCAGCAGAGAGCACTGTGTCAGACTAGAAAGAATACATCTTGAGATGTTTTAAAGGAAAACTCCGGAGAAGAAAAACTTGTTTTCTATTAAAAGTACATTAAAAGTTATATAGATGTGTCTATACAATGTATTACCGTATCTATACAGTTCTGTCACACTGGTAGCTGATAGAAATCCAGGAAGTAAAAAAAAATGGCCCCTGTGCCAATTCACATTGTCTCCTGCTCCTGTTGCTATCGCCCTTAGGAGACAAATCTTCCATGCCTCTGTCTCACATAGTGTGTGTTTGCTGAGGACAGGCTGATGATGCATACAGGGGGCAGGGCGTGATGTCACAGGACGCTTGGCTGGATAACCCAATCCCCTGACTGATTCACCATCACTGACCGAACAGAAGCAGGTGCTGCACTAATTTTACTGATTGTAATGGGTGGGGGCTGTGATGATCACATGAGGGAAAGCATTGCATTCTGGATTTTTGGTAGTTTCAAAACTGGGATAGACAGGTAAGTAATGCGTTATGCTTCTGCAGAAGTTTCCTTTTTTTAACTTCTTCCTGGAGTTCCCTTTTAGTAGAAGTAAATTACAAATTGCCGGGAGTCCAATATCATATCACTTAGGCCTATCAGGAAATTCTGTTTCTTAGATAAATAGTCAGAACATTATTAATGGGGCTCATGGCAGCAGACATGATCGCGTCCACACCCAAGAAACCTCGGCGTCTATTCACAGGATGTTCTTCACTGTGCGCACATCTTGTTCATGTCCTCTGTCACCGCAGCTCCATGACATCACCAGTGTCATTAAGAGCGATTTCCTGTCCTATCCTCCCCTGGTGACTGCTCCTCTTGGATACCGAGCCACAGCCGATAAACACCACATCAATTACACCTTACACAGAGTAAGAAGTCCATGCATCTAAGATTATCGCTTTAATTCAAACGATATGACTATTTTTTTGCACAATAATCTTTCCTGGTAATAGGGCCCTTACATCTACTACATAATTTGTGCTCAGAGAGTTATCACTGTGTTGTCTGTGGTGTTACATAGGACTGCAGGTAACATCTACTACATAATCTGTGCTTAGAGAGTTATCACTGTGTTATCTATGGTGTTACATAGTACTGCAGGCTTCTTTTCTAGCATTATCTGTCTCTCACTAGACATCAGCGTGGGTGGGCAGGCAATAGGCAGGACTTGGTGACAGCCAGGAGTGTGTCCTGTGACAGCCACCATGACAGTGATCCCCGACTGTTTATATATATACACTACAGGTTGCGGCTCTTTAGTGTCAGATGTGGCAGTGCTGAGCATAGGTCCATAAACTGTTCTCACTCCATTTATCTTCATTAGCAGAGTTGGTTGTTCATCAGGGGTCCTGGTCTCCACAGGTAGACTGATCATGTGTCAGCACTGGCCTCCATGTCAACTCCAGGAGACTAACTTTCTTTCTATGGCGACAGGAGACATAGCAGTCCCTGGAAATGTTCTCAGGTCTGCTTCAGATCAGTTTCCAGATCAAAAGCAGTCCATACTTACCCTATGTGCTGCTGTGTAATATAGCATCCTGCTCTCTCATACTGCTCAGGCTGCTGCCCTGCCTCCTCCTACTGTCAATTATTTTGGGGGAGGCAGGGGCAGCAGGCAGAGGACAGGGGAGCAGGATGCCTGATCATAAGCAGTTCAGAAGGTAAGTATGCTACCACCCCAACAGAGCACAGTCTGGCCCCCCAGGGTCTCCTATGTATTCTTAGTTAACCCCATGGGGCCTGACTGTTCTCTGACCGTTTTGCTGTACTGAGCGCACTGGGCCCACCCTAGCAAGAAAGAAGGCAAGTTACTTTTTTTTTTTTTACTTTTGTTTTTTAGATATCGGTAATAATAATCAGTGAGAAGTCAAATATGTTGGACCATGACGATGACCAGAAGATTAACTTTTAATAAAATTGTCAATGAGGGGTGTAGGGGTGTTTTTATGTCAATAGTTGATAATGTGTATTGTCTTATTTTATGTACTTTATATCCTTAGGCTGGGTTCACACTACGTATATTTCAGTCAGTATTGTGGTCCTCATATTGCAACCAAAACCAGGAGTGGATTAAAAACACAGAAAGCCTCTGTTCACACAATGTTGAAATTGAGTGGATGGCCGCCATATAATGGTAAATAACTGCCATTATTTCAATATAACAGCTGTTGTTTTAAAATAACAGCAAATATTTGCCATTAAATGACGGCCATC
Source organism: Dendropsophus ebraccatus (assembly GCF_027789765.1). Classification (NCBI taxonomy): domain Eukaryota; kingdom Metazoa; phylum Chordata; class Amphibia; order Anura; family Hylidae; genus Dendropsophus; species Dendropsophus ebraccatus. The sequence goes on along the minus strand of NC_091468.1, from coordinate 57,671,160 downwards.
CACTCAATTTCCAAATTGTGTGAACAGAGCCTTTCTGTGTTTTTAATCCACTCCTGGTTTGGTTGCAATATGAGGACCACAATACTGACTGAAATATACGTAGTGTGAACCCATCCTTAAAAGTTGTGTTATAGACAGTATCCATTACTAAGCTGGGGCATAGTGTTAGTCCGTAACATGGCTTACACTAACCCCCACATTTTTACCACAGTACCCACCGCTACAGAGGTGTTGGGAAAAGCCGGGTACCAGTATTCCCAAAGCATCAAGAAGTGGCATTTCTGGACTGGGCAGTAGCAGGCTGATACTATCTGGTTGGGAGGGCCAAAATAAATGGTCCATCCTGGTATTACTAGGCTGCTGGGTTTTTTTTAGTTTTTTTTTTACCCAACTGGGTATGAAGAAGAGGGGAAACCCTACACTCTTTGTTTTTAAATATTTATTAAAAAAAAGAAAAGCTTGTAAGGTTCCCCCTTTTTTTTAATAACAAACAATAATCAAACAGCAGCAGCCTAGTAATACTAGGGTGGAAAGGGCCATTTATTTTGCACCCCCTTTAACCTAATAATACCAGTCCAAGAGTGCCATTTCTTGGTACCCTGGGACTGCTGGTACCGGCCCTTCCCAGTAGCCCTGTGGCGGTGGGTACTGGGGTAATAATGTGGGGGTTAGTGTTAGCCATTTTATGGGCCAACACTAAGCTTCAGCTATTGGGAGCCACATGTGAAGATTTAGCAATTCCTGCATAGAACTGACAGTCTTGACCTTGACGACTTGTCAGAAAAACATCCAGAGTTCCTCTTTAAAAAGATTCAATGTGAAACATGATATAAACTCTTGTGTCTCCTCAGTTCAAAATATCTTTCTAATTTTCTCTCTCCTAGAAAGAGTCTAACTCAGTACTGGAATTAGACTGTGTTATGAAGCATTACTAAGCGTGCATCTTGTATTGGTGATTATCCCGGGCCGGAACAAAGCTGAGAAAGAGGGCACTATTTGCTCCTTGTATACATCTATCTGTCCTGCGCTGGGCCAGGGAATATTTCCAATACATTACAGCAGTGAGGGTCAGTCTCTTTGTTATAGTCGGTTTTTGTGCACACATTGTTGACATATATAATACATCTATGTGTATCTATACTATAATATTTAAACAGAAAACGTAAAAAAAAAAAATCCATTGCTTCAGTCCCCCTCAGCTCTCCGAGAAAGAAAGTGAACTGCTGCCCAGTGAGGGATGAACACCTAGGATTACCGTGTCACATGGACTAGAAAGGCATTTAAGCTTTGTATAAGGATAAAAATGTGAATTAAAGCTGATATCCAGGGAAACGTGACAAAGTATAACACGCCAGGGTGTGAAAAGTTAAAGGGCAGGCCACCCCTGATCCCCATACTATAGGTCATATAGAATAAATGTACATAAAAAGAGTTACTACATACATTACATTACTTATTTAACAGTGAAGAAGATAGCCGGATATAAAAGGTAAAGCCTGGGATCTATAGCAGATGTAGATGTCTTATTGAGTCCGGACTCTTCTTACGTTGACTATTAATATTAATATAAAAGCGTCAGTCAGGGCTGGCGTCATGCACTCCAGCCCATTGTAATGGATAGCGCAGATTGTCCCATTGATCACGTACAGGAATCCTGTGGACGGCCACGGTCCTTGCCTCCGATCATACAGAATTTGTATTATCAACCATGTGGAGAACATCTGCACTGAAAACTCAAAGCAAAATCTTCAAAGATGAACGCTGGGCAGACACAAAGCAAGCGGAGCCATGATGAATTGTCTTCTGTACCCTTCACACTTGTCCCCTAAGAATATCTTGCTGCTCGAGTGGGGAGGACTAGTGTATCAGTTACCTCATCTACTAGTAGAGAAATGTCACCAACACAGGAATGAAAGTGAATGTGACCACTGACTTATAGGATTCTACACACATCTGGAGAGCAGGTGAAGACAAGCGCCTCCAAAGAATAAAACGCCCACCACTGCCAGCAATATGTTGGCCCATTCATTGGCTGGGTCTATATCATGGGGTAATAATCAGTCCATTGGACTGATAATCGCACAGTGTAAACAGGGCCTTACAGCAAATGCATGTAACGTCTTCTCCTGAGATTCTGGCAGATCCAGCCATGTACCTCAGTCAGTGACTTCCCACACAACAGTACACTTCCCTCCTAAAATATGCTGAACTTCCTGGGCAAATATAATGTATGTTTGAGTAGTGGACTATAAAGGTGTGTCCTCTGTATACTGTAAGGTGCTGAGCTGGTAAGACTCCGCAGAGGGTTAGTGTAATTCACACAAGAACTCGTGTACAGCCGCAGGCACACTGCAGACTTTTCAGATTAATACAGTTACATAATAAGCTGGTACTGGAAGCAGTCCAGGGCACAATCACTGACAGGATCAGAAGCTGCTAAAGAGTAACCCTACTTTATTATGCCCGTCACATGACGGAAAGGTGGCTGCCAGGACGTCAATTTTCCTCCATGTGTTAGCAGCTACAGTAACTTAGACGCTTTGGTGCCACAACAGGTCAATTGGTGTTTGGAGAACGACACAACAACCAACATATTAAAGGACTTGTGGACTACAGGGATCCCGAACACTAGGTGCTCCTTGGGATCCCTCTGCCGAAACCTTCCTCAATGCAGATATAAACAAATATCTGGGGGTCAATGTGGAGAAGTCTGGTAGAAGCAGACCCACCTTACCACAATACCTCTAAATGCCCTTCAAGTGGAGGAGGATCCCCTCTCCAAATGGCTCCATATACCTCTGCAGTGTGCCACTACAATCCCTGTAGGTTAGGTTATGTTTTGCTTTACATATGTTTTGCATATACATATATATATATATATATATATATATATATATATATATATATATATTGTTTCTATATTGCAATTGCAGATACTGTTACAAAAGAAACATTTTTGACATCAAATATGTTAAAATTAAAAGTTATCAATCAGGGCATCAGTGCTGAGACCCTCACCGATCTCTAGATATAGCTGGAAGAAGCAGTGACTGTGCCTTCCACTCCTCAACTTGTTGCTCAATCAAACTCAGTGCAGGGAGTAAGCTCAACTGTGTGGAAAGCTCTCCTACAATAAGATGAATCGAAAAGACAGGGAGTGAAATCCACAGGCACACAATTCTCCTAGCTGTATCTAGTGATTGGTGGCTTCTCACATCTGACACTAACCGAACGTTTTGACATGTCAATCTAATATGTTAATTTTGTCCTTTTTTTTTTTTTTTTACCATCAGGTACATTGTTTACGTTTTTAACACGAATGGATCAGTGCTGGAGTATAGTTCAGACACCATCGTTTAGGTGGATGGGGATTATGACCACTTGATATCAAACAAGGGAAATAATTCATATAAGACAATGACTAATCTTTCTGTCAATAGGCAAGCAGTTAAAATAGATTGCCCTTTTACTGGCATAACCTCTGTTTAGGGGGGGTTGTATAGTGTACCTGCATGCGTAGCAATAAATGTTACCAGGCATACATTGTTGCCAATCTCATTTCAGTTAGATAAAAGATCGATACATCTCTCTGGGGACTAGGTCATGCAGTTTACACCACATTGACAACTAAATTTTGCAACTATGTTCAAGTATCTGTGCCAGGATGGCTGATTTATGATCATGATTTGTAATAATATATATTTGGTGGAGAGAAGTAGTTTCCTTCTGTTCTATGTGATGTCGTTAAATGTTTTGCCCCAAAAATGTTTTTGCATCAAGTCCTTACCTAGACTAATATGTCTACTTACACTATAGAGTAGACCATCTGCTTTATCAGCATCCCTCATGTGTGGACTGAAAGTAACTTTTATCAACACTTGGGGGTGATTCATAAAATGGGTGTGAACTGCCCATATCAAACAATCACAGCTCAGCTTTTAGCTCCGAGAAAATGAAAGAGATGTGATTGGTTGCTGTGGGCAGTGTACACCAGTATAAATGTGACACCGTGTGATAAATCTTTGTAGTGTATGGCCCAGATTCACCAAATTGCGTAAAACAGAAACTAGTGTAAACTGCCCATAGCTACCAATCACAGTTTAACTTTCTGCTCCGGTAAAGTAAAAGCTGATATGATTGGTTGTTGTGTCAGTTTACACTAGTTTCTATTTTATACATTTTGATAAATCTGGCCCTAGATGTTAACTTAATGTTTGCACATTGTTTCTTTTGTACCTAAGCATCTCTTCCAGATTTCATCCTTCAGCCCACCACCAGAGTGCAGAGGACAGCTTTTCTTCAGAGAGGGAATATGCGGTGTCCCTGCAGGGCCAGTTGGTAGGTTAAGCCTTGCTTTACACATTTTTAACATTTTAAAGTGTCGCTGTCATTATAACTTTTAAAATCTAAATCGACAGTAGATGTTATATAAAGCAAGTTTTCAATTTACATTCATTATTTGTTTTAGTTATCATAGAAAACACGGCACTTCCTGTGTCTAGATTTTTTTTAAAGTTTAAATATAGGAAGTCCTGTGTTTCCCAGGTCACCGGAGCACTCACAGAGAAGGCAGACATTTGATTAATGGACACACTCAGCCATAACACTCTGTACTGGCCAGGACTTTGTTTAGTCTCTTTTTTTCAACCAGCACAAGTCTAAAAACTTCAGGACACTGGACCTGGATTTCTGGTAAGTACAGCTTTGTTTTAAAGCATGATAACTAAAAAATAATGAATGTAAATTGCAAACTTGCTATACATCACATCTACTCTTGATTTAGATTTTAAAAGTTAAAACGACAGTGACACTTTTAACAGCTTTTATTTATTTTATTTTTTTTGCATTACTGTAATTGCAATTGTTCCAGGTTTGGTGATGAGTAAAGTGTTAATATCTCTACTTCATGTTCTTCTCTTTAACCAACTCCGGTTGCCAGTCTACTGTAAAAAGAATCCTCTCTAAGGGACCATTTACATGTACAAAAAAAATCGATTAAGCGCTCATTTAGCGAATGACAAGTGATGATTTTTTCTTCCTCAATGAAGTACATATTTTATAACATATTATACAAATATATGCTACACTGATGACCCACCCTCAGCACACATACAACATAGATCCTACCTACAGCATCTACACAATATATTTACAAAGTACAAATACAAATTAGAGCCTACCTACAGCATCTATACATAGCCCAGTTTCTGAAGGCATTTTCATTATATAGTGCTTTCCTATCTCCCTGTGAAGTCCTATGGTGCCAATGGAAGCTATATACAAGAGCAGGGACTCCTGTCTTAGAAAGGAGTCCCTGTGTCAGGTAACACAGGGAGCAGAGATAGCAACTGACCTAAACATTATACAGGTGCTCTGCAGCCAGCCCAGTGAAAGCCCATAGAGTAATGAGAAATACAGTGTATACTTCACTGCTCTGTAACCAGATTCAGAAGAATCTTTTTTGTAAAATTCAGATAAAGTAACTCTGGATTAATGTACTCACCTCTGGGAAAGATTATATATACTGATATATATAGCTAATTGAAAAAATCTGCATTTCAACAATTTACAAAATTCCACAGCTGCAATGTACACAAAGACGTTGAGAAACTCTGTAAATTCTTTACTTTACTTATCTGGTTCTAGTTTTCCATCATGCCTACAATTACAGAACATGGGGAGCTGCATTCAAGATTTCACCTCTTCCCTGTAACTGGTATGTATGGTGGAGTCTAGATGACAGTGCACAGAGCTCAGCTGTTAGATCACACAGCATAGTAAAACTTAACTGCAAAGCTTTTTGGGGAAAAGTTTTAGAAGTCAACTGCTCATGGTGATAGCACGATGTAAGTTTATACAAAAAGTATGCAGGTTCATGTAAACCAAACAATACCAAAAGATCCTGTGTAAACAAGGCTGCATCGGCCAATCTGCTATGAGGTGTCGGAACCTACAGTGCTGCCACTGCACCTCTTGTCCTACTGGCTGCACTCACTTAGTTATCATGACAAAGTGAGTGAATGTAAGGCTGGGTTCACCCTATGTTTTTTCATTTGTTTTTGCAAAAAAATGGATGAAAAACAGATGGATCATCAATCTTTTTCGATTGACTTCCATTATAAGAAAAACAAAAAGAATCAAAACTCATGTTTTTTTTTTAAATGTACACTAAAAGGTCTGCTATGTTTTTGTGTGCGCTAACGGATGCGTTTTGATCCTCTTTTTTTTATAATAGAAGGCAATGGAGAAATGAATCAAAACGGATGCACACAAATGCATCAGTTTTTTGCAAAAACAGATGAAAAAACGGATGAAAAATGTAGTGTGAACACAGAGTGCTGCACAACTGCCTGCAGTCCCTCACACATGACAGTTCTCTTATCTCGTGGAGGCCAGAAGCCGTGTGTACAAGATGACTCCAGTCATCTAGCGCAGCTTACACTCATCATGAAAGGAATAAAGCCTGCCAGTGCTGAAGGCATGTATATTTATGTTTTAATCTTTCATAAGGGGGCAGCTCTGTTGACTGGAGGGGGCATTGTACCTATTGAGGGGCAGCCCTATCTACTGGGGGAAAGGGGGGGCTGTGGCTACTGGGACGGAACTGTAATTACTATGGGGCCATTCTATCTACTGTACCTACTGAGGGGGGCAACTCTACCTACTAGAGGGAATTGATGCTACTAAGAGGGTCCTTTCTCTCCTCTACTTGGTCCCATTCAGATTTCTCTGCTCCCTCCAGACCCTGTTGTATCCTTCAGATCTCTCTGTCCCCTCCCACAGGACTCCTCTGTCCCCTCTAGGCGCCATTGTTCTCTCCAAACTCCTCTTTCCCCCTTTACATTCCTCTATCTCCTTGATACACTTCTCTCCTCTCAAACACTTTTGTCCCTCCAAACTCCACTTTGACTCTTGATTCTTCTAAGACTTCTCGGTCCTCTCCAAACTCTTTTGTCTCCTTTCAGACTCATCTGTCTCTTCCAGAAACCCCTGCCCTATTCTAGACTAATATATTCCCTTCAGACTCCTTCATCTTCATATTTCACTATCTCACTCTAATAAAAAAAAAATCTATGAGAAACATTCTTACAGAATGAGAGATAACTATCTTATTATAGGGGGTCCAACCATTTTCTATGGGAGCTGCTGAAAACAACTGAACACTTTACTCCCATGGAGAATGAACTGGGCAGCGGTCCCTGTTATCAAAATGGTGTGGAGCCTCCATTGTTGGACCTGAAATGAACAGCTATTTATCTCCTATTAGGAATTCAGAATTAATAAATTTTGCCACTTTTTATATAGAAATGTATATAATAATAATAATAATAATAAATAAAAAGTAATAGTAAAAAAGATGTACTGTACAAAATATCTAAGAATTTCTGTAATACCAACGACCAGATTCCTGGGAGAAGCCCTGCAGCTCTTCACACCTTACCAAAACACACGGCCGTATCTGGGGCAGTCAGTAATGCAAAAAATGTAAACAAACATCATCGCAGAAACTTGGCAGCAGATCAGGACAGGAGCGGTAGAGGCAAAACCAGCCACTGAATTTACCCCCTGCTAAGAGCAAGCAAAAATACTCCTGCAAACACGAAAAATAATAAGAATAACAAAACAAAAACTGAGCAGGATCCTAGTGCCAACAGAAATCATGCATAGGTAGAGATTCAGCATAATAGGAGAACCCAGTATTATGGCCGGCTGGTGGCAGGTGTGGGGGGCTGGTTGTGGATGTTGCACTGGGGCCCAGCAGCCGCTGGTTACACCTCTGGGCACAGTGACAGTAATCACACGGGCTCATGTGCTGACATAAACCTCACGTTACATATAAACCATAAATTGCTATTTAACAGATTATAGAAAGTTATGTTTGTCCTCAGGTTCAGACTATAACTCTTGTCGGGAGGGCTGGGCCGTTATTATGAAACAAAATCACGTCAACACCCAATATTATACTGTGAATGTGTTCATTAAAGCAGCAGAAATCTTGCCAGTGCACTCCTCGCCAGATCGGCAGGGTGAAGCATGGGGGGAATAGTACGGCCTCAGACTGACAAGGGTCTCACGTCATAAGAGGAGCCTGAAAAAAATGGAACAAGGCAAAAGCTTATATCAATGGGGTCCACCACTGATCGTGGAGTAAAGACGCCCCAAAGTCTACCCCAAACCTCATGTCCCGTCAGTATTTCATGTAACATATGCATGGTATTACACAAGCAACGTCTGCACTACTGTACATGTGTGATATTGCATAAGGAGCGTCTGTACTACTGTACATGTGATATTACATAAGGAGCATCTGTACTACTGTATATGTGATATTACACAAGGAACGTCTGTACTACTGTACATGTGATAATACACAAGGAGCATCTGTACTACTGTATATGTGATATTACACAAGGAACGTCTGTACTACTGTACATGTGATAATACACAAGGAGTGCCTGTACTGATATTACAGAATCAGCATCTTGTTATGATTTTTTTAGACTGACAGGGTCACTTTAAGAGGATGGGGAGTGTTTGTAACATGTCTGATATTACATTACATACATCTGTATTACATTTGTAATATTATATGCAGAGTATTTGTATTTCATGTGTGGTATTATATGGGGAGTATCTGTATTACATGTGACGGTACACAAGGTGGCATCTGTATTTTAAGTGTGAGCTTACATGGTGCACGAGTGTATTACATATGATGTTACACAAGGTGGCATCTGTATTTCATGTATATTACACACGTGTTGTCTGTTTTGTGTGATATTACATAGGTGGATGTATTACATGAGGTGGCATTTGTATTACATCATAGTTGCCAACAGTCACGGTTTTGCCAGGACTGTCCCGATTCTGAGGAGACAGCCCCGGCAAAACCATGTCCCCTGCCGTGGGAAGCCCAGCCCCCTGCCAGCGAGCGTGACATCACTCATGCAGAGCAGGGAGAGGAGGGCTGGGGGACTAGAGGAACCATACAGGTGAGTATAGCTTTTTTTGTTTTAAATACAGATGAAGAGTGTATTGGTATGATGATGAAGGAAGAGGAGGATGATGAAGGTTGTAGTGGTATGATGATGAAAGGGGAGGAGGATGACGAAGGGGGTACTAGTATAATGATGGAGGGGAAGGGGGACTAAGGGGTAGTAGTATGATGATGGAGGAGCTTGAGGATGAAAGGGGTAGTAGTATGATGATGGAGGGGCAGGAGTATAAAGGGGTAGTAGTAAGTATGAAGATGGAGGGGCAGGAGTATGAAGGGGTAATAGTAAGTATGATGATGGAGGGGCAGGAGTATGAAGGGGTAGTAGTATGATGATGGAGGGGCAGGAGTATGAAGGTGTAGTAGTATGATGATGGAGGGGCAGGAGGGTGTAGGGGTAGTAGTATCATGATGGAGGGGCGGGAGGATGAAGGGGGTACTAGTATGATGATGGAGGGGCAGGAGGAAGAAGGGGGTACTAGTATGATGATGGAGGGGCAGGAGGAAGAAGGGGGTAGTACCGTAGTAGTATGTTGATGGAGGGACAGGAGGATGAAGGGGGTAGTAGTATGTTGATGGAGAGACAGGAGGATGAAGGGGTAGTAGTATGTTGATGGAGGGACAGGAGGATGAAGGGGTAGTAGTATGATGATATGGGGTGCAGCTGCATCATATGGGCACAAACTACCAGAATACTGTATACAGCCAGTCAGTACAGTGCTATCTCTTGGCCACAGCCTGCTCTAAATAGGGTGCGTAATATACTGGGGACCTGACACTGGGGTGTGTAATATACTGGGTACTGATACCTGATACTGGAGTGTGCAATGCTCCTTTTGTGTTGTTCTGACTGTAAAATTGCAACTGTAAAATTTTGGAAAAAAATGCAGATGACAAGCCACATCCCTCAAACCACACCCACGATAGGCCACACCCCACAGAGACCACACCCACAATAAGCCACACTCCTTGTTGTCAACGCTACAGTGTCCCTGGAAAAAAATTCAAATGTTGCCAACTATGCTACATGTATGATATCATTTTATTGCATAGGTGCCTAGTCATGTTCATCATTTAGTATGGACATGAACCACACTTAATGTAACAATGTGCTGCTCTTTTCCCCTTCACATCTTGATGTTGGGTGTTGGACGTATAGGTATGTATAGTAGACTACCAGCATGGACATGGTAAGTTGGTGAAGGGGAGCAGTCACTGACCATGGACTCACATTTCACATACGCAATAACCAGCAGAGCAGGAATGTCAGCGTGTGGTCAGCAGCTGGCGAGGAATGTAATGTTGCACGACCCGCTGCGGCTCCTCCACTAAACGGGGAAATATTGTCTTTGGTTTTATTCCACTTCATACAGGATCACTCTGGTTTCTGAACATAAGCACTTCTCAGAATATGTACATCTTCTCATACTAACCCTTGTGATATTACTTCACATTGTGCACTGTTAGATCTGAAGGATTACTGTAGATGTATAACTTTATATGATAATTATGTAATGATATAATTATAGTGACCTTTCGGTATCTTTGACACGACTACATCTGGCTTATCGTTTTCACTTTATGTTTAATGGATGGGACTCTTGTGCAAGCCCTCCTAAAAGGTTCTAACAAAGGTAGAAGACTACGCTATGAGCCGCCACAGATCTGAACCACTTTTCTTGACGCTTGCTAAACATTGGAAATGCTGAGAAAAAAATGCAAATTTTATCATCTATACAGCACATGCCACGACCGATGGGCTGCAGAAATGTGGCCAGGGATATCGTACCTTCCTCTAAATAATTTCTGTAATTCATTCCCATGGAATCTTATGATGCGTTCAGGCCTGCACATTTTTGTAGTATTTCTTAGTTGATTAACAGCTTATCGAGCTATACTGGCCTAAGATCTAAGCAGATAATCCATTCTGAATGTCAACGACTATGAGCTTGAATGCTACGATTGGGATTTTCAGTCCCCACCCCTGAGGACTCCAGGAGGGCCTGTGAACTTCCCCAAAAGCACTTAGGGGGAAATTTATCAAACTGGTGTAAAGTAGAATTGGCTCAGTTGCCCATAGCAACCAATCAGATTCCACTTTTCATTCCTCACAGATTCTTTAAAAAATGAAAGGTGGAATCTGATTGGTTTCTAGGGACAACTAAGACAATTCTACTTTACACCAGTTTGATAAATCTCCCCCTTAGTTTTGCTTGGGTCTACATAAACCAAATCCTTTCTCTAGCCCAAATAGATATATTTTACTGGCAAGTATGGTCACTCCCCGACTCACATCAGTCCCTCTCCCCTCCATCACCTACAGTACATACAGCTCACAAGCAAAGGCAGTCTTATACATAAATGAACCGTCTGCTGTTTCTCTGCATTCTCCTGCTATTACCTTCAGGTGACATTTCTCCTGATTTCAACTTCTTACCAGATACATAAAGAAACACTGCAAATCTGATACACACCCTTGTATGTCTTCTCCACCCTCCTTTAATTGCGTTGTCTGTATCTCCTTGTAATTTAGGACTTATTCCTTTCACACTATATAAATTGGTGCTACGTAGATATAGCTACAACGTAAAGGCGCTATCCAGTGCTACAAAAACATGGCCACTTTCTTTCAGAGACAACACAACTCTTGTCTCCAGTTCAGGTGCGGTTTGCAATTGGGCTCCATTGACATCTATGGAACTGAGCAGCAAAACCCCGCCTAAGCTGGAGACAAGAGTGGGGCTGTCTCTGGAAGAAGGTGGCCATGTTCTTGTAGCGCTGGATAACCCCAAGGAGTCCATAGACCATCAATAACTGTCAATCAAATGTTCGTTCGGCCGACACTTCTTTCTCCTGGCCTCCTCAGACCCGTGAATGTTTTACATGGCTGAACATTCATGTGTTCTCTATGGAGTGAGGTAAAGCCACAGCAAGACTGCTCTGATGCTGGAGCATAACCCTTTGAGAACAAAAGGGTCAGGCAAAAAAATTTGTTACCCTTGACCCCTATCACCACTAATATTATCTGTTGGTGGAGTGTTGGCAAGCAGCATGATTGACCGGCTTTAGTCTAAGGTGTATGGGCATCTTTATTAGTCTATATTTTCTCATGTTTTATTCTCAACACTGCAGTTACCAGGTCATTTATCCGTTCCCCTTGCTCACATTCCCTTCTTTTGACTATTCTTCCCCAGGCTCATGGCCCCCCAAGAACACCTCATCAGTTCTATGATCAAATGTCTTTCAGGCTTCCTCATTTCTTATCTTGTGTAAATGCCACAAACTGGTTTTCTTCAACATTGCTCAAGGTGACCGTATGTTTTTAAGAGAGAATAACATCAACAGATTCCCTCCAATTTATGCTCTAAAATATTTAACCTCGGTCTTTCTATTGGCGTCTTCTCCTCCTCTTTTAAACATTCTGTTATGGCCCCATTACAAAAGAATCTCATCTCTTAACCCATTCTGTTCTGCGCTCAACCCACCTCAAATTTCCCATATAGTTTTGTCAGCAATACATGATGCTTGCGGCGGGTTGTGCTGGCAGTGTAAAGGCGTATTACACAGAGCAATTGTCGTTAAAATATTCGCTATAACGATCAATCGCTAGTGAAGCGAAGGATTCTGAGGTTATTACATTCACCGATTACTGTTATGTTTAATCGTTTTTACCTCGTTATATGGTCGCTAAACACTCCTCAGGACAACCCACACAACATGGTTTATCGACGAATGACTTATTACACAAACAGATATGCGAAAAATCGGCGCATAATTTTTCAACATGTTAACCCTTAGAGGACCCGGCCAATTAAAATTTTAGCGTTTTAGTTTTTTCCTCCTTGTGTTTAACCCCTAGACGACCTAGGGCGTAACTGTACGCCCTGGGTGTTTCTCCCGCTATGAAGCGCGCTCCGCTCACAGCAGGTGGGGGCCGGCTGCCGCGTGTCATTAACTCCTTAAATGCCGCGGCCGCGGCGTTTAAGTGTAAGTGACAGGGGGAGTCCCCTGTCACTTACCGATCGGGACCCCCGCAGTGTGACTGCGGGGGTCCCGATCGGTGGAACGGACCGCCGGAGGTCTCTCACCTGCCTCCGTGCGGTCCGATCGGCGATCTGCTACACTGAGCCTGCACAGGCAGGCTCAATGAGCAGATCGCCGATAACACTGATCAATGCTATGCCTATGGCATAGCATTCATCAGTGTAGAAATCAAACTAGTGTATGTAAAAGTCCCCCAAAGGGACTTCAAATGTGTAAAAAAAAAAAAAAGTTAAAAACACCAATACACTACCCCAAAACCCCTCCCCCAATAAAAGTTGAAATCACCCCCCTTTCCCATTATATAAATAAAACATATAAAAATAAACAAATAAACATATAATATACCGTAGCGTGCGTAATTGTCCGATCTATTAAAATATAACAAGCGTCATTGCGAACGGTAAACGGCGTACACGAAAAGAGGGAAAAAAGTGCGCGGATTACCGATTTTATGTTACATTATATATTTAAAAAAATTAATAAAAAGTGATCAAAACGTCCAATCTTCACAAATATGGTATTAATAAAAACTAGAGATCATGGCGGAAAAAATGACACCCCATACAGCCCCGTAGGTGAAAAAATAAAACCGTTATAAGCGTCACAATAGGCCCATTTTATTTATAATTAATTGCCAAAAAAAAGGATTTCATTTAAAAAAAAATTATAACATTAGAGAATCTATGTAACCTGCATATGGTTGTGTTCGGACTGACCTATAGAATAATTGTATCATGTCGCTTTTACCATATAGTGCATTACATAGACACAGGAACCCCCCAAACGTTACCATATTGCATTCTTTTTTTACGATTTCACCTATTTATATCTTCATAAATAATATATTTGGGGTTCCATCATACATGTTATGGTAAAATGAATGACGCCATTACAAAGTACAACTATTCCTGTAACAAATAAGCCCTTACATGGCCTGTAGATAGAAAACTGAGAGTGCTAGAGCTCTTAGAAGGGGAGGAGGGAAAAACGGAAACACTAAGATCAAAATTTGCGCGGTCCACTGGGTCATTTTGGGCCTGGTCCTCAAAGGGTTAAAAGGCCATAGCACTTGCATTTTTTCACCTAGAGACCCACATGAGCCCTTAATTTTTGCGCCACTAATTGTACTTTGCAATGACAGGCTGAATTTTTTAATTTTTTCTGGTTTTAACTGCAAAACCAGAAAAAAATTCAATGTGTGGTGAAACTGAAAAAAAAAACAAAAAAAAACGCATTTCTTTTATTTGGAGGGTTTTTGTTTTTACGCTTGTTATATATGTTCCTCAAGTTGTTACGATTACAAAGATATATAACATGTATAACTTTTATATTATGTGATGGCCTGTAAAAAATTCAAACCATTGTTAACAAATATATGTTCCTTAAAATCGCTCTATTCCCAGGCTTACAGCGCTTTTATCCTTTGGTCTATGGGGCTGTGTGAGGTGTCATTTTTTGCTACATGATCTTTACTTTCTATCGGTACCTTGATTGCACTTATGCGACTCTTTGATCGACCAAAAATGCACAATTTTGCACTTTGGGATTTTTTTGTGCTTACGCCGTTTACTGTGCGTGAATAGGAATATGATAAATTAATAGTTCAGGCGATTACGCATGCGGCGATACCAAACATGTTTATTTATTTATTTTTATTTATAACATGGGAAAAGGGGGGTGATTCAAACTTTTATTAGGGGAGTTTTTTTATTAATATTATTTTTTTACTTTTACACTTATACTAGAAGCCCCCCTGGGGGACTTCTAGTATAAGCACACTGATCTCTCATTGAGATCTATGCTGTATAGTTTTACAGCATAGATCAATGAGATAGGCACTTGATTGCTTCCAGCTGCTGCAGCCGGAAGCAATCGAGTGCCGAGCCAGGATCAACGCCATTACGGCACAGACCCCGGCCCGAGCCGGATGTGTGGATCGCTCCTCCGGGACAACGTCCCAGGGGGGCGATCCACCCCACCAGACACCAGGGATGGGCTGCAGTAAGTAATCGGATGCAGCTGTCAACTTTAACAGCTGCATCCGATTACTTCATTAGTGGGCACGTCAATCGGACTGTGCCCACTAATAGCCGCGGTCCCAGGCTACGAGCAGCACCCGGGACCGTGGTGGTTCAGAGCGGGGGCGCCGCGCGGCACCGCTCTGAACAACCCTAGGCGGCCCAGGACGTACGGTACACCCAGGGTCGCCTAGGGGTTAAAAGACAAAAATGAATGTTTTTTGGTTGGTCGGTGTTGGGTGTTATTACACGGACAGATAATCGCTCATTTTAGATTGTTATAGCAAATGGCTCTGTGTAATAAGACCTTAAAGCGTAACTGTCATGTTTTTTTTTATTGCAGAAATCAGTAGTATAAGCGATTTTAAGAAACTCTGTAATAGGTTTCATCAGCCAAAAAAGCCTCCTTCTGTACTCAAGAAGCAATCTCCCAGCCTCCCCCCCCCGACTTCTTATCTGTGCATTATCAGGCAAACACGTCTTTATTACAAAGAAGCCAGTGAAGACGGGTTCTGCTCTCTCCATTGTAAGCCTATGAAGGGGGGAGGGGCTGAGGGAGATGAGGGAGCAGGAAGAGGTGACATGAAGGTCAGCTGTTTGTAGACTCTCTGGGCACCTAAACCGCTAAATTCAGGTGTCAGAAAGGTCAGTGCTTATCTATGAACTTACTGAGAGAAGATTGCAGGGTGTTGTGCTTTGCAGAAATCCTCCGTGCTCAGTCACTCCTAACAGCCCCTCCCCTCTCCATAGCCACATAATGGAGACAGAAATCCTGCTTCATTTGATGTGAGGGGGGAGGCTGGGAGATTGCTTTTTCAGTACAGAAGGAAACTCTTTTGGTTTATAAAACCTATTACAGAGTTTCTTAAAATCGCTTGAACTGTTGATATTTAATGTTTTCAGAAAAATGACCCTGAAATGACAGTTACGCATTAAGGTATGTGAGGCTCTCCCGACCATCCACCAACAGATTATGTCTGGTGTAATAAAAAATGCCCAACCCCTTTGTTCTCGGATAGATAACAATTCTTATAGATAACACAGGAATGCTTGGCCATGCCGAATTACAGATTTGGAATCTGCATTTTTAAACCTTTTTACAGATGTTTTTAGTTTAGTGGTGGAGGTGGGTGAGTTGGAGAAGATGGAGTCTCTTAAAGGACTCTGCTCTCTCTCTCTCTCCTGCTTTTCTTCCTACAGTACCACTCTCAGCTCTTTAATGGGGCTTTTAGTCCTATGTGTACATTGATAATTCCAAGTTATATACCACTTCCTGCATCATGTCTGTACTACTACAACACACCAGTGACTGACATCTCTACCATCATGTCCTCCGTGTGAAATTCAATATTTTAAAACGTGAACTCCTTTGGTTTCTAGTGATCTACCTAAAGTTGATATTTCTGACATGAGGATTAATTTGATCTACTGGGTTGCTACAGATCCATCACTGAGCTAAGCTGGTGAGCAAATTGTAAAGGATTATAAGTTCCTAACTAGAGATGAGCGAATCGGGTTCGGGTTCGGGTCGATCCGAACCCAAATGTTCGGTATTTGATTAGTGGCAGCTGCTGAACTTGGATAAAGCTCTAAGGTTGTCTGGAAAACATGGATACAGCCAATGACTATATCCATGATTTCCACATAGCCTTAGGGCTTTATCCAAGTTCAGCAGCCACCGCTAATCAAATGCCGAAAGTTCGGGTTCAGATCGACTCGAGCATGTTCGAGGTTCGCTCATCTATATTCCTAACCCTTGAACACCCCCCCCCCCCACCCCCCCCCAAGGAGGTGTGGACTGTCCGTTAAGGAATCTTCAGATAAGGGCACTATTACACGGGACGATATTGTGCGAAAAATCATTATATTGTTCAAGTTTAAACGATAATCGTTCTGTGTAATTGCAGGCAACAATCAAAAAATCTTCGTATGTCGTTGATCGTTGATTTAGATCTGAACCTAAAATTATCGTTAATCGTTTGCTGTAATTCCACATTCGTTCGCTCAAGTTCCTCATTTGTTCACTAATCGTTCAGTGTAATTGCACATTGTCCATTGTTTTGCTGGGATCAGAAGGAAGAAATGATCATAGTAATGATCGCAATTACGACCATAGTAATGATAGTAACTAACAACCATCCTTCTGTGTAATATGGTGAACAATCTCGTTTGCGATAATCGTTAAAAATCGCTCCGTGTAATAAGACCCTTACTCTTACCCTGGAGTAGTCTTTATTTTATCATCAACTAACAATACAATGAGCTTAATGCTCATGTTTGGTGTTGCCAAAAGGACCTTATTGTTAAGGCACAGGAATCTGGTGGATTGGTCCTTATGAAATCTTTGGGGAGTGAGCGTTGGTTGAGGAGAAGGTTTATTGCTGTACACTGACCCTTTAAAAACCTCATTCCATGTACTAGGAACACAGGAGCCACCACAGGGAAGACACCATAACCAGAGAAGAAAAATGGCCAATGAACGTCGGGCACCACAGTACCTCCCCTACTTATGGCCTTATTTCTTATAAGGGAAACTGTGGCTGAGATTTCGAAACCCCAAACCCAAACGGGTACATCATTGTTTTTCTCTGACTTTTAAGACCTCTCCTAAATACTAATAGTTCAATTTACTCTAGGACCTATTGACATCAAGAATCTCACCAACTTCAAACTCAGCATCACAACCAGTTAAGGAAGATGGCCGAATTTTAACATAATCGACCAGAGGCTTGAAAAGAATCCAGAATACACACAAAGGTAAAGATGCACAGTTTAACAATATTGGATTTATTTGCTTAATTACTGTATAAGACCCAGAAAAAAGCTAGTAGGGAGAAGTCATGATGTGTTTAGACTTTATCCTCACATAAGCACTGTGGTAGACACCTGCACATGGTGTCAGCGGTTGGCTTTACATAAAGAGCTCTTGATCCTCATGAGAGGCACTGGCAAAAGGAACCTCCAAGAGCCTAGGGATGGGGAAAAAGCCCTCTAGATATTGTCAGGTACTACAGATATTGTCGATAAGCCATGGAAAAATAGACAAAATTGAATTTTAAGTTTTTAAGGTGAATTATTTCCATGGAAGGTCCACCCAATTGTCCTGCTGAAGGCTGACAACATTTCTAAGGAAGTTCTCAAAAATTTGATTTGATTTATGGTTTCTATCTGGCTATTGAACTGAGGATGATATGCTAAATATTAGTCCGGCCTGTTGCAACGAGTGCGCTCTGTCAGACACAATTGTCTCAGATTCTTGGACTGTAATATGGGAAATGGAATATTGGGGGTTACTGTAGTCACATTAACCCTGTCTGTTGGCTATTATGTAAAGACAACATCACTTATTAGATAAAGGGGTTATTCCATGACATCTTGACCCCAACCAATCAAGATAACGGAGATGAAATGCCACACATGCACCTCCACTGCTCTAGTCTCTATGGGATTTCTGAACACAGATAAATTCTGAACAATGTTCAGAAATCACAGACAGTGAACAGAACAGAGGCCAAGAATGTACAATTCATTCATTCTGGGGACATTTACCTTCTTCCTTTGATTAACCCCTTAAGGACGGGGCCTATTTTCGTTTTCGGTTTTTCCTCCTTGTGTTTAAAAGGCCATAGCACTTGCATTTTTCCACCTAGAAACCCATATGAGCCCTTATTTTTTGCGTCACTAAGTGTACTTTGCAATGACAAGCTGAATTTTTGCATTAAGTACACTACGAAACCAGAAAAAAATTCAAAGTGTGGTGAAATTGAAAAAAAAAACGCATTTCTTTTATTTGGGGGAACTGTGTTTTTACGCCATTCACCCTGGGGTAAAACTGACTTGTTATGCATGTTCATCAAGTCGTTACGATTAAAACGATATATAACATGTATAACTTATATTGTATCTGATGGCCTGTAAAAAATTCAAACCGTTGTTAACCAATATACGTTCCTTAAAATCGCTCCATTCCCAGGCTTATAGCGCTTTTATCCTTTGGATCTATGGGGCTGTGCGAGGTGTCATTTTTTGCGCCATGATGTGTTCTTTCTATCGGTACCTTGATTGCGCATATACGACTTTTTGATCGCTTTTTATTACATTTTTTCTGGATTTGATGCGACCAAAAATGCGCAATTTTGCACTTTAGGATTGGTTGGACAGCGGGCCAAGCTTACAAAATGCAGAACAAGCCAAATCTCTGTTCCACTCGATTCTCATCACAGAGTTTATACATCTACAATTACATAAGAGGGATGCAGCGAAACAATTACTAATTCTGGAGCTGATCTTCAGTCTTATGTCAGAAACAACATAATCTCAGCAATGTGTCTGTCTTGGTTTTACGTCCTTTTTCTTTGGGACCTCCCTTTGTTCACATCGTTGTTTGGCGGCTTCTCTCTGGACAATTCAATCTTTGACTTTTATCAAAATACTGAAATAATAGGGGCCTCCTCCAATGAAGCTCTACACATTCCTCTCTGACTTACGGTTGACACTAGAGGCAAAGGGTGTGCCCCAGCAGCGCTGTACTGTACGTCAGCAGCAAAGCCAGTACACAGAGTTCTAGGCCAGGCCCATTGTCACAGTTTATAAAGAAAGGATGGTCCCAAGATGATGACCACAATGTATTCTACACTGGATTCTACAAACCAAAGCAGGCCCAATGTTATTACACAAAGACCCAGTCTACATCTATCTGAGAGAAAAACGGAATGATCTGTACTACATTTATCAGAAATGCACGTCGGTTATAAAATGTGCAGCATCTCCCCCCGTTTGTCAGGAGATAGGTTCTAGGGCAGCTAGTTGTGCAATAACTTACACCATTTCCACCCATTCTAGGTAATGGGGCTGATTTACTAACATGTTCCTGTCAGAAAATTAACAGACTTTTAACAGGCGTCAAAATGCGCACGGAATTCCGCCCGTAAAGAATGAACATTGTGAATGTACATTGGCTTTAATGGGCTTTCCGCTTATTTGTTCACACAGCAGAATTTCCGCGCTGAAAATTCCGCCGCGGATCCGCTTTCCATCTGAAGAATTGACATGTCAATTCTTTGGGCGGATTTTGCTAGAGGAATCTTATAGGAGTCAATGGGGCTTTAATTCTGCTTGAAATTCTGCTTACATTCCACTTGAATTCCACTCAAATTCTGCTCCTATTCTGCCAGAGCTGAATAGGCGAGGAATTTCAAACAGAAAACTTTCCTCTACAATTCCTCGAGAATTCCTCATTGTGACTTACCCTAACTGACGAACATGCATCTGACCAGTCACACAATGGCAGATGTGTCCCATCAGACTAGACGCCTTCTTCCATCACTCCATGTAGACACGTTCAGGGGTGGATAGACATTGTAGACACATTCAGGTATGGATAGGGGTCAAAAGGGCCCTCTGACCAGCCTAAGGGGCCCTATACACAATAAGCTGCCATGTCCTGTGTGATCTAACCTGTTTCTACCATAGACAGAAGGAAGTTTTTTAGGAGTTTGCTCTACAGCAGCTCTTCTATAGCCTTCAGCCCCATACACATCAATGAGCCATACAGCACATGACCACCCCCAGCTGTCCCACTTTGGACACTTTTGGACAATTTTCCTTCCCAATACCCCCTAGGTCTAATATACATGTATAACCTATCTTTCACTCTTTCCCTGTGTTTTTTCTCATTCTTATCGGCTCTAGATGTGTAAAGTCCTCTACTCTGGGCCCACTCTGACCACACTTAGCCCTCTCTTCCGCCTCACTTTGTAGTGACAGGACATGGGATCTCCTCTCTGGGGGCTGGGTTAGCTGTCTATTGACTTGGTAAACTGACCCCCAGGAGACATGATGTGCATTATCTCCATGCACCTGTGCCACTTCCATAGACTTACATGTGTCCCTGAGCCTAGGTTTCTGTATTATGAAACGTTATAGTTCTATCTCTATAGCTATAGTTCTATCTAAATACAGGCATATGTAACTGTCTTTGTGTCTCAGCTCTGCATATTGTAAGTGTTATAGATGTTCTTAGAGTCTGGATGGAACTAGAATATTTTCATTCACAGTCAGCAAGCAGAGATCTAAACCTACACTACACCCTCCACTTCCGGTAAACAGATGCCCCTTATGCAGCTCATAGCAACACCATGCATGCGTCAGTTCTACTACATCATTAGCTAGTATGGAATACATACTGGGGTGATGTGATGCAAAATCAGTGAACAAAACAGTCCTGTGTTTACTGTGCAATAGAAATGACAGCAGTGGGCAGAAAAGAAAGCTAAGGAGGTGAGTACACAAATGGACCAATCAGGGAAATGCATGATGGGAAATGTAGTTTATAGATCGGCTTTTAGAAAACCTTGTAACTCAGGAATGGCATCAGCTAGAAAGACAGGAGATGGCTCAAAATACTCATGGGGACTTGGTAAGTAAGACCAGCTGGTATTTATTTATTCGCTCTTAGGTGGATAATCCCTTTAATGGCTGATCAGAGTAACTACACATGTGTACCTTCTTTCCCATCATAAATCGAGTGCAGACGGCAGAATGAACATGTGACATTAGTTTTTATGACAGCCTTGTACAGGATCATGCAGAAACCTGCCTACCAAAAGAAGACAATGCTTTATATCATGAAGTTCTAATCCTCAGCTTGTAAATTTTGCCAAAACGCTGCTTCTTTAGCTACAAAGGGCAAAGGAAAACAAGGGAAGTCCTGTTCACGTGTAAGAAGCCGCTGGCATAACATTCTGTGCAGGTTTTTGTAATAAACGTGTTGGGAGCTTTCACCATGTTCCTAAATAAAAGACACCTTTTGGAGCCGGCGGCATCTAGGAAAGGTCGCAGCAGGCGTCACTGGAGGCTGAGCCTGTGTTCCTGCTCACTGGTCTCCAGCCAGAAAATAAAAGGTCACTTTTCTTAACAAATATATTTCCGTTATTGGGCAGAAATCTGGAGGGAAAGAAGCCAGAGCTGTATTTAGAGGCAGAAAGAGAACAGGAGCCAACTGCAAGTCAATGACCTCGGACTCACAAATCCTCCATATCTAAGATAACATTGATATCATTATACTGCCTATAAAGATCCCATCAGTGATCAGGAGGCCGATGCCTGCACGTGACAGGACGCTCCAGGGGTGGCGCAAGCTTTATTTATAACAACAAACAATGACTGACTCACCTCTCATGCCCACCACCCCTGCAATGACAGCTCTGAGGAACATTCCGTTTTACATCCAGAGGCTGGACACCTGTCCTCGTAATACGTCTCGCAGATGAGACAATGTCACGGTGTATCAATGTAGACAAGACTTACATACACAATACAAAAAATTCCACCGAACATACCAACTATAGCAGAGGTGACTGACCCTAAAGCCCTGTGTCTAAGGCCCCGTTCCCACTGAGCAAAACCTCCCGCTCATAATGGGAGTCTATGGGAGGTGCGCGCTCCTGCTCTGTCCGCGCTGAAGAATGAACAGGGCAGGAGCGAGCGCCTCCCATAGACTCCCATTATGAGCGGGAGGCTAACGGCATTCCGCGGCGGACAATTCCGCCGCGGAATTCCGCTAGTTTTGCTCAGTGGGAACAGGGCCTTATGAGAACAGTGGCTCAGGATTCTCCCCTATAACATTGCAGGAGAAAAAGATAGGGCATTACAAACCTCAAGAGAGGATGGAACTGTGGCAGCAGCTTCCCCTCTCCATTTATAAAACATGAACGCTCAGCCATATTGAGCATTCATGTCCATGAGGTGAACAAACATTGTATATGGCCACCATATGAAACACAGTGGCAGCAGAAATCTGTATCTAACCCTGAGAATACAGAAGGGAGTCTGCAGCCTTTAGGGTATGTTCACACTGAGGAATAGGTGAGGAATTTCAAGTTAAATCCCCTCTTAATTTTCGTGTGTTCCGCTTGAAATTTTGCCTTCAAATTATGTACACAGCAATATCCCCTTGTGTTCAATGGGATTTCCGCTCTGTTGTTCACATGGTAGAATGTTCCACCATGGATCTGCTTTCAGCCAAAAGAAATTACGTCAATTGACATTCCACTAAAGAAAGCCCATAGAAGTCTTTGGGGCTTTGAATTTCTACTTTCTACTCACATTCCGTGCCTATTCTGCCAGAGCTGAAGAAGAGGAAATTTCAAGCAGAAAACTTTTTTCTGTAATTCCTCACCTATTCCTCAGTGTGAACATACCCCTAAAGTTGCTTAATATTTCATCATCATCATCATCATCATCATCATCATTAGAGATGAGTGAATCAATAGCAGGAACGAAGCAAATCGCTTCGTTCCTATCTGCATTCTGCCCGTCAGGCTTCGGGCTTTTAAGTCTGCTCTGCTCCGTGACGCTACTCCCCAGTTGCTGGGAAAAGATGGATCCAGTTCTGGAAAACTGGGAGAGGTTTGCCAAGACTGGATCCATCTTTTCTCAGCACCTGGGGAGGAGCAGCACAGAGCACAACAGACTTCAAAGCCCGAAGCCAGACAGGCAGAATTCGCTCATCTCTAATCATCATCATCACCATTAATACTTTCTTTACTAAAGTCTGAACTAGCCCTTTATTCTTGTGTGGTGTCCCACCACTCGTGTTGCTATTGGTTACACCCTTCGTAAAAGCCTGTACTTATTGTACTTAGGTGGTGATGAAGGTAGTGATAAAGTTTCACCACTAGATGATGCTGTTTAAGATATATGTACTAAGATGCTGCACGGCTACATGTAAAGGGTTATTGTTTATTTGTGTGTCACATGGATATATGAACCTATGGGAAGCTTTTCTTCTTCTGTCCTATCACCTCTCTCTTTACTTCTACTATTGCTCTCTTCACCCACTCACCTTAGATACGTTGAGGAAGGAAGTCACATGGGTGGAGGAGGTGCATTAGTCTTTCGTGTTGGACATTGTAGAGGAAGAACGCCAGCTAGAAAGCACTGTACAGTGGTCCTCTCCGGGCCTTGGCCCTCTGCCAGGTCCCCCTACTCTCAAGCAAGTCAGTCGTAGTCAGATCCCCGTATGGGTAGGAAGCAAGACAAGACACAGCTAACAGTTTCTCCTCCTTTCACTAAACTCTTACAGGAGAGGACAAGTCAGAGATCATCTCAACCCACGCCGTGGACTAGGAGAGTCACGGAACAGGACAGTATCCACAGACAGCAGTAAGCTAGGAACTGATCCGGATAGAGCAAAGTTGCTAAGAGCCTAGGAACTCTATCTTGTAGCGCGGTTGTCAGCAGGGAACCCATAGCATTCCTCTCATCCAAGGTAACAAGGCCTGGGGCCTTGTGTCACCCTCATAGGACGGGTCACCCGCCACTGGTGGGCATTAGGTGGTGTGAAGACCCAAAGGTCAATACACAGGCACACATATTCTTTTCTTCTTCTAAGTATTCTTTTACCTAATCCTCCAACATCCCGGCAGAGCACAGTACTACTTGGGTTGAGACTCTCACAACATCCTCCTCTCTGCTACTCTGATTCTTTGTATCTCTCAACAAGCTACTCAGTCAGCATTACTGTACTCCTTGCTGGATTCCTATCACAGATCTGGTTGCTGTACTATCAAGTGTCTTATCAAGTGCTTTATCAAGGGAACTATCAAGTGTATTGCACCCTGTCAAAGCAAGCTGTATAACTTGCAACACAAGTACTTTCAAGTAAAAACAAGCTTATTTATGATAAAGAGACTCTGTGATTCTTCACCTCACACCGACGCAGTGTTCATCACATCCTTAGGACATTTCCCCTTTCTGTAGGTGGCAGTTCCGATAGTCCGTGAGGGTCACTACACCACTCCGGTCAACCGTGACTACACTAACCCAAGGGGCCCCGTAGCAACCCGGCAGGACACTGTCCACAGGGGAACAAAGTAAACTGGTCTTCTAAACTAAAAGCAGGCGTGCCATCAGACCTGTGACCCCAACCGGTCACAACCAACTGACGTCACAACAGAACATCTTAAGACTCGGCTTTATCTCGGCCGACCACCACCGGAGTGGCGTCACACCTCACCACCTAGCAAGTGACCAACCACTCCTCCGATATAACACCTACGGAGGTCAACACACATCACTCCTGAAAGTGAAGAATGAGGGAAGATCTCAGGAAAGTCTCCTATGCTATGTTCTTCATACACCAAACACTGCGAGACATGAAGATGTGGATATCTGTTTGACCTATATCTCATAGAGCATTAGACCTTGAATAAGCAGCTATCTGCCAGCCAGAGAATCAGAGAAACAGACTGAATATGGCAGGTATCACCCCAAGTAATAAAACCAATGATCAGCTAAGGAGCTAGCAACTGTTCATTTACAGGCTGATTATTGTCTTTCAACATGTTTAAAAATTATAGGCCACTACCCACACATCTCTCTGTGTAATAGCTGATGCGAGGCCCACAGCTCATTAAAGGGCGTAGATATATAAAATAATAAATATGTAGCTATGCTTACCTCTATGCCCCCTCCCCCCCCCCCCCAGTCCTCCTACCATGTCTCTTCATCCCTAGCTGACCACTGCAGCTGCTGAACCTGATCACTGGCTACAGCGATGTCCCACCTCAGTCAGTGATTGGCTAAGCAGGCTGTCACTGCAGCAACTGGTTCAGCAGTAAGCATAAGCTACATCAATATTATTTTCTATATAAAGCAAGGGCTGCACGGGCATCATTAAAGATGTCCATGCAGCTCCGCAGGTGCTATTGTTGAGCTGTGTAGTATGCTTGGTAAACAAGTGCTGATCAGCGCTTACCTACCCCACACATCAGGCCATTTAATATGTCCATAAGACCCAGCAAAGAATAGTGAGCGCTGTTCTGGCGTATAATACAGGATGTAACGCAGGATCAGTACAGGATAAGTAATGTAATGTGTGCACACAGTGACCTCACAAGCAGAATAGGGAATTAAGCTCTGGAGTATAATGAAGAATGTAATGTTTATGTAATGTATGTACACAGTACCTCTGTTTTAATGTAGATTGGATCAGATGCGATCTACGCTTTGCCTCTTTACACCCTGGCATGTTAGATGTCATCCTTTCCCTATATGCTTCAATCCTAAGCACTTACTTTTCATACGAACACTTGAGAAAAAGCTAAAAGCCACAGATTACAGGGACATGTGGTCTTACAGTGACCCCTACATTATCAGGTGATGGGATATAGTGCAGGCATCTAAAGTATATTTGCAACATGGTCCCTGGTGGAGAGCAGGATAAACACAGCTGCAGCTCCCACACCGGAACATGAAAGGTTCAAGTATGTGTACCAAACCTTAAACACACAGAACTATGTCAACTATACATTTCCTTCATGGTTAAAAGTTAATGAAGCTCATACACAATAGTCCAGAGGTGTGCAAACCCCAATGGTCTGCCTGATAGCAGCCCGACCTATAAGATGCACAAGAGGTGCACATCAGCAGATAGGGAAGCTGTAAGGTACAGATACTCAGCCTTAGCCAATACTCTTCTCTTAGCATGGAAGATCCCTGACACGAATCATAATATATACCAAAATGCTCAATATATCGCATACAGTAAGCCAACCTGCAAAAGCCTCAGTCCCATCAGCCAAGCAGGAAATCCCTGGGCCCAGGTCTGGGTCTTATTCTGACTTATACCCCAATACCACAAGCACCACGCAGCACACATGACACCCTGGTAACTTAAAGTCTACTTGCCAAACCACTTTTGAAATCACTTTAACAACACTTGTTCCTCTTCTGTGAACTACATAACATGTGTAGTATACTGGTGGTAATGAACCTGTGCAGCTGCAAAACTAACCTGAACACTGGCCTAGGTAATAAATTAGTGGAGCCTAAAGCTTCCTAATAGAGGCAGAATGCTAGAAACGAACCTGGAAGGAGCAGTGTGTTGTCCCACCATGGGTGTTGCTATTGGTTACACCCTTCGTAAAAGCCTGTAATTTTAAGTGTAAGTGGTGATGTAGTAGTACCAGAGTTTCGCCACAAGATGTCGTTATTGCAAGTGTGTATACTCAGTTATTGAACTTAACAAAACCATTAAACTAAAAGCAGGTGTGCCACCATACCTGTGAGCCCAACCGGCACTGGCTTCACGACAAATTACCATCACTGGGCAAGGCTTTATCTCAACCGACCACCATAGGACTGGCGTCCCACCTAACCATCTGGCAAGTGACCGGCCGTACCTCCAGACTGGGGGTGTACACCACAGTAGCACCTGGAAACATATACAGATCCATTTATAATGTCACAAAGAACTACTGGCTCCATCTGTGGATCTATATAGCACAGCTATGAGGAGGCTGGGGCTACTGAAAGCCTCTGTATCTCTAAGTAGATAAGTGTGAGTGGCAGGGAGTGTAAGTTCTGTTCCTCATGAATAATATCCTCAGTATTGATGTTCTTTGATTACTTCCAACATTCAGTTACCCAATACAGGAATAGGTGAGGAGAACCACCACCCTCTCTACATTATGGATATATTAAACGCATCTGCAGGCTCAATGATAAAGGCAAGGACCAAAAAGCAGCAGACCCTTCTTGCTGATGGCTGAAACTACTTCCACATACATATTAAGGCCACGTTCAGACACTGTAAGATAGTGGCCTTTCTGTGACACAGCCGTGTCACAGAGCGGCTGCTGTCTGTGAAGTTCACCCTGGCTGGTACTGCAGTACTGGACGGATGAACAGCACTTCTTTTGAATTGGAATACGGGAACATTTGGGTGTTATTACTATAGCAGACAATGTAAAGTATGGCCGGAGCCGCACTGTACATTATCTGCACAGTAAATTTTGTGCGGCCGCTATTCAATGAATAGCAGCTGCACAAAATTGACATGTCAGTTTTCTGTTCGGCCACATGGAATCCTGGCCGCAGTGTATACAATGTGATTTCACCCTTTCAGAAATATTGTTTAAATACTGTTAGTATACTAAGTAGTCTACCAAAGACATGACTGGGGGGGGGTTAACTAGACTACCAGGGAATCACTGGGGGTTAACTAGACTACCAGGGACATGACTGGGGGGTTAACTAGACTACCAGGGACATGACTGGGGGGTCAACTAGACTACCAGGGACATGACTGGGGGGTCAACTAGACTACCAGAGACATCACAAAGGGGTTAATTAGGACTACCAGGGACATCACTGGGGGGTTCACTATGTTTACCAGGGACATTACTGGAGGGTTAATTAGGACTACCAGGGACATCACTGTGTGTGTGTGTGGGGGGGGGGGGGGGGCGGGGGGGGGGGTTCACTACGGTTACCAGGGGAATCATTGGAGGGTTAACTAGACTACCAGGGACATCACTGGGGGGTTCACTATGGTTACCAGGGACATCACTGGGGGGGGGGGGGTAACTAGACTACCAGGGACATCACTAGGGGGTTAACTAGACTATCAAAGGAATAACTGGGGTTAACTAGGACTACCAGGGACATCATTTGGGGGTAACCTAGACTACCAGAGACATCACTGGGGGTTAACTAGGACTACCAGGGACATCACTAGGGAATATCTCTAAACACTGATAAAACAGCTCAGACAAGAAAGCTGCTTTATTATATATATTAAATTTGTTTAAAAAAGTTGTTTTTATTCATAAATAAAAAATCCCATTCCATAATTAAAATTTAAATCACCCTCCCATTTTATAAAAAAAAAAAGTAACATATTTTCTATCACTGCATGCAGAATCACCCGGACTATTAAATTAAACACCAAAATTTAAAAATGCTCATATCAAATCTAAAAAAAATCTAATAAAAAGTGATTTAAAAAAAAAGGTTTCATATACACAAGCAACATACCGATGGAAAGTACAGATCATGGCACAAAAAATGACACCTCTAATAACCCCATAGACCAAAAAATAAAAGTGTTATAAGGTTCATAATAGAGCAATTTTAAACACATTTCATTTTTTTTTTTTTTTAAAGGGGTAGTGCGGTGGTAAGCAATTATTCACTAAATAACTCACATTACAAAGTTATACAACTTTGTAATGTATGTTATGTTAGTGAATGGCCCCCTTCCCCGTGTTTTCCCTCACCCACGCCACCCCCGGAAGTGCGAAGTACAATTGATGTTGCAGAAAATAAAAGCTCATATGGGTCTGTAGGTAAAAAAAATATAAGTTCTACGTCCTTTAAAATTTTTAAATAATTTATTTTAATAAAAATTTTTAACACCTTTTTTTAGCCCACATGGTGGACTTCTATGAGCATCTTGACACTATAGTATTACACTGGTCCATTAGCCTATGGCAGGCTGTACCAATAAAGCATTCCTGCTAGTCACAGAGTCTTAGTACAGGCCCCTGGGCTACCATGGCAATGGATCACCTCCAGAGTCCTCACTATACCACCACTGATGCACATATACACATTGTTTAGATGTGCTGTCAGTTTTGAGAGTGGCATTCAAACTTTTAACAGCCAGTGCAGAGCTATTACCGACGGGGATCTGCTGTAACAGAGGATTTGCCGGGTATGGAGTGGATGCGGCTCCCCAGTGTGCTTTATACACCACTACTGGCACCATGATGTATTGGTATCTCATAGTGGCCTGAGTGGTATAATTTACACTATGAGGCTATGTTCACACAACATAAATGATTAATTAATCACGGCCGTTGTTGCAATTTGCAACAACAGCCATGATTAATTGATAATTTACATTGTGCTGCAGGCAATAAAATCCCACACTGTATATGCTCCAGCAGGGATTGCAAGCAGCAGCAACAAAAACTGACAAGTCAGTTTTGTGCGGCAGCTATTCATTGAATAGTAGCAGCACAACACTGACAATTAAGACAATGCAATCACCCAACACACATTCTGCATTATATCTATGGATAGCTACATTATCGAAACCCTCCTTCTGGAGGCAGGCAATGTACCTATATATTGTTGGGTTGGGTAATCTTCAGTGAACACATCCTCCCTGTAATCATAGCCCAATGAGTTAGGTAATATTTGGTCTGTATTATTATAGTAGATGTCTACAGTTTTAGACCATGCGGAATATGTTGATACGTTACATCCAGAACTATAAATATAAAAAAAAAATCAGATTAATGTACAAATATGATTGACTGGATGTTAATGGATGTTCAATGAACGCAATGTTTATATGTGCACAAGTTTGGCGGTGAGCGTTCTGATAAATCTGACTGATGTCATGGTAAAATGTGGAATATTTATGTGTATGCGAGGCTGAGATATGGCTGCAGATAAGCCGGTTATTAATCGGCCCCTCTGAATGGAATTCTCTCCCACACTGCATATGCATACACAGCGGGTCCCGAGGTGCGCAGGACTGATGCAGACTGATGGGCCCTGCGCTCTAATTCGGGGGGATAATCCTCTCATTTAACACGTGGCTGTCTCTATTCCAGAGAGTCACGCTCTCAGAGCTCCAGGAATGTTAAACACCAAGCACAACATTCCCAAGACATTGAGATGGGTTCACATCCCGGGACCATCTCCTAATGACGATCTGTGATCAAACGGCTTATAATGTGACCGGCTCAAGTGTTTGGTAATTATAGCTAAGTGTCAGCGCACAGTTCAATTTCATTAACATGGACCAGTAACAATGTAGCGGAACAATAGTCACATAGTCTGTATCCCAAGCACAGAGCTGGTCATGTCATGCTCCAGCCACTGCAAAACTACAACTCCAGCATGGCCTGACAGCATGAGGTTGTAGTGATCTGCAACCCGTCACAAAAACTAAAACTCCCAGCATGCCCTTACAGACTAAGGCTACGTTCACACTACGTAAAAATACGACCGTTGTTGCCATCGGCAACAACGGCTGTACTTTTTACGGAATGGAACACTGCCTATTCTTCTATGGGATCCCGGACGGAGTGTATACACTTCTTGCAGCCGCAGAAAGATCTGTCAGTTCACACAATGAAGCGAGTAGCCGCTTGCTTCATTGTGTGCTATGAGAGTTCTGATGTGGGCGCGTGCTGATGCGCCCGCATCAGAACACTGCGGCCGAAAAGATCATCCGGCCGGTACTGCAGTACCGGCCGGGATGATCTTTGCAGAGACCGGCCGTTCCGTGAGCTGGGCGGGTCACGGAACTCCCGGTCTTTCATGTAGTGTGAACATAGCCTAAGGCTGCAGTAATACCAAACCTGTACTCTCTATCTGCTGCAAAACTATAACTCCTAACAGTCATCCCCAACTTGTGGTAAAACACCCCAGCCTGGAACTGCAGTTTTTCCCCATTTGTAACTTTTCAGCTGTTGGCAAAGTTGGAGAGCAACAGGTTGGAAATCAGTATGACCGGAGGTTGTCCAGCCATGCTGGGAGTAGTAGTTTTGCAGCAGCTGAAGAGACACAGACAGAGGACCATTGACTTACTGCATATCTGAAACACTCAGTGAAGAAAAGCTGCGTGGTGTCAACTAAAGGAGTGGTTCCTATATCTGGGAGAAAGAATCCGATTTGTTCTGAACAGCTTTGCTCATCTGTAATAATAATAATAATAATAATAATATTTATTTGTATAGCGCCAACAGATTCCGCAGCGCTTATTTAAATATATAAATACATTACAGGTATATATAAAGTTATACAATGAATAAATTAAAATACCAAATTAGTGACCTGCTCTCAAGAGCTTACAGACTAGGATGACTGGAAGTAACACGAGAGGCAACAAGTGCTTTATTTGTCAATGTTCCAGTCATTGTACATGGAATCTCTAAGTGCCTATAGGTGACTGGGCAAGCCAGACACAAGCCATTTTCTAAGCTCAGATAACAAGGACAGTGTAACTAGCACCGAAGAAGTTATAGAGGGGATAGCAAAGGGAGACGAGATTACAAAATGTTATAAGCACGCCTGAAGAGATGGGTCTTCAGGGCACGCTTAAAACTGGGGATGTTGGAAATAAGTCTGAGGTCTTTGGGTAGGGAGTTCCAGAGAACTGGTGCAGCACGAGAGAAGTCTTGGAGGCGGGAATGAGAAGTTCTGATTAAAGAAGAGGTTAGTGTAAGGTCTTTAGCAGAACGCAGAGCACGGGAAGGATGGTAGGTGGAGATGAGGGAGGAGATATATGGAGGAGCAGAGTTGTGGAGAGCTTTATGGGTGAGGGTGAGGAGTTTGAACTGTGTTCTATATTTAATGGGTAACCAGTGCAGTGACTGGCACAGAAAGGAGACGTCGGTATAGCGGCTGGAGAGGAAGATTAGCCTGGTTGCTGCATTCAGGATAGACTGGAGAGGGGAGAGCTTAGAGAGAGGAAGATTGATTAGTAGGGAGTTACAGTAGTGGTTTGTCATATGGATTGAGGAAAGAAATAATGGGTGGCATTATGTCCATTTACCCATATGAATCAGAACCTTGTAACTAGTTTAGGAGATGACGTCTTGTGTCCGTCATTTATTGCTTTTGGTTACTTGTAATTTTTCTTATGTGCTTCCTTGAAAGTTCAAGGCTCAAGAGACTTCTTTACCATAAGAGGAAACCACTTTTTCCACTATTTACATTCTCAAGTCCTGGGTAGGAGCATCTATACATGTTACCAGCACTGGCAGGTAATATAGTTGCAGAGGTGGATGAGAAAAACTGGACAAGACATTGCTACAGTGTTTGTCGGAAAAAAGGACAGTGCCCTATATTACTTTTTACTCCAAAACAGGCACTATGTCTTATTTTAGGGGTATGTCTTATTTCTCTCCCCCCAACTGGGATAGGCGGCGAGATGGGTGGCATTGTGTACCAGGATGGGCAGCAGCGTGCGGCATTGTTCATCGGGATGAGCAGCGGCGTTGTGCATTGGGACGTGTGATTGCGTTGTTCGTCGGGACACGCAGAGGATATTGGGGGCCATGGACCAAGCTGCCTGCGGCGCTGGCAGTGAAGCTGCACGAGGGGATCAGGTGAGTCTTGGTTGGCAGTGGACGGCCTTACTTTGGAGGGGGTGCCTTACTTTCAGGGGGTGCCCTTATTTAGGGTAGGGGTGCCTTATTTTCATGGGGATGCCTTACTTTACACTAGAGGTAGAATGGTAGGGGTGTCTTATTTTAGGAGGGCATCTTATTTTCAAAGAAACACGGTAGGCCTGTGTCCTGTACATAATGGCCCACAGCTATGGATGCCTCTATCTACCTACCCTGTAGAAAGTGCATCACTTTAGAGTCAGCATGCCCTTGAGGTGAACACCAGGGTTGTGGCATAAAGAACTTCATACAAAACATCCAGCCAGAGGGCACAATGCACAGCGCACAATGAACACACCAGGGGCAACAATGGTGGACAGAAGCCATGACACATGTCCTTCTTCTGCCCTGTTAATATCAGTGAGAAAGCTTAAAATCAACCTCCATCTACCATCTCTAGGTCCAAATTTCTGCCCCATGTAAATTCTTAGTATATCTTTGAAGGAGTACAACATGAGTTTCCATGAGCCACTTTACTTGTATAAATAAAAGCAACGACCCTAAACACCGCAAGTGTTGTACAATAGAACCAGATCCATGATAACAGCTTTATAATGTCCCCACCTAGGCTGACCACATTACAGTAATAAGAAACAAATCGCAATAACCCTTTAAGGGATATCATTGTTTAGCCACCAGGGGTCACTATAATTTGAGTACTCCTAAGACGGTATTAGTTTTCCACTTTATGATACTTATATGAGTTTTCCCCAACTGAGAAAGTCTAAAAGGAGGCAGCACTTCTACTTGTACAATCTCATATATATGCAACTAAAGCACAGAAGAACAATTCTGCATTACTATCTTTCAATATTGCCTAGCACTAAGGTGGGCAGCCAATTCATAAGTAGAGACCCCGACAGTGAGTGTATTTATCCATGTAAGAGTGCTCTATTTGTCTGTCTGTACCTGGCCTCATAGTCAAAGGCAACATGTGTACCAGTGGCCCCTTCAGTAGTCATGATGCTGTAGGAGGAGATGAGTGCAGCCTCTACATCCAATATGACAATGTCCCTGGATGTCCTATAACCTCTGGGACTTGCAGCTGCTCCTCACATTCATAGGACTGGATGAGATGAATAATCCGTACTGCACATAGTTGTGAGTGGGCCTGTAATTTGTGGAGTCACAGCTCGGGTCACAGACCCCAGTGCATTGATTGATCTTTATCTGCTCCTTTCAGCAGACATGACCCAGGTAAGGAGGGATTATCGCAGCTTGTTGCATTAAGTGCTCTGTATTTGCACAGATTTTCTGGAAACAAATGCGAGGAATGTGTCTGTCCAAACAGCCGGCCTCTTCCCAGGATCTTACTGTGTGTGCAGCACTGCAACACCACAGGCCTGACTAAGCTTTCTCTCCAGACTTTATGGGACTTTAGAAACCTTCCCTGATAAAAGATGTCTTTTCCCATCTGGAAGGGGAAACAACGTGAAGACCCGTATGCACAGGGACAAATGGGAACAGAGCTTTTCTCTAATCTCCCTTTCATCTACAAACTCCTGGAACGTCTGGTCTATTCCCAGCCTAACCACAATCTCTGAATGCCCTTTAGCTCTCTGAATACCCCTTAATGGTGCGTTCACACCTACAGGATCTGCAGCTGATTTCATTTAAATAACTGAACACAGCATCAAATCTGCTGCAGATCCTGTAGGCGTTCACACTATGTATATTTCAGTCAGTATATGGCGGCCATCCACTCAATTTCACCATTGTGTGAACAGATCCTTTTTGTGTTTTTAATCCACTCCTGGTTTTGGTTGCAATACTGACTGAAATATACTGACTGAAATATACGTAGTGTGAACGCAGCCTAAGGCTAGGTTCACACTCTGTATCTGTGCGGCTGTATTGCGGGCGGTAAATCATCGGCCGCTGGAAAGTATACGATATAAGGCCGCACAGTGCACACTATGTATGAATCTACGGCCCGATCGTAAACGGACCCGTAAAAAATGAACAAGACCATTGTTTGCGGCTGGACATGCGGCCGAGGATTGACAGGCGGTCCGTACGGAGTACTTCAAAAATAGCCGGCAATGATGCCGAATGCAGATGCCTCTAATAGTTAATATATTAAATTAATAAAACACATTTTCTTTGTAATAAAGTCCCTTTCGTTGTTCAATAATTTAATTCTAACGAATCCATCATTGTGCAATTAAATATACTGTTAAAATAAATATATATATATAAATAAATGTATATTTATATATATATTTATTTTTTGACAGTATATTTAATTGCACAATGATGGATTCGTTTAAATTAAATTATTAAACAACGAAACTGATTTTATTTCAACTAAAATGTGTTTTATTAATTAAATGTTAATTAGTACAGGAAGCTCCAGTAAGACGTTAATTCATATTGCCGGTAATAGAGCATTCTGTACTAATCATCACTTTACTTTAATTAAAACATCAAATGTTTCTTCTAATTATGTTATCACAATAGCATTATTAGAAGAAACATTTAGAATTATATGTGCGCTCAGCTGATTGGCTGATCAGCTGAGCGCACATATAATTAGCAGGTCCGCAGCACAGTGACTTCATTGTGCTGCGGACCAGCGAAGAGGACACATCGGGGTGAGTATAGAGCTCTCCCCACCCCCTCCCCTGCACTGCACCCATCCCAGCAACCCCTTGGGGGCCAGACTGTAAGCAGCGATCTGTAAAGATGCTGCATACTGTAAGGTGCACAACACCGCTCACAATGATGGGTGTTGTGCTCATGTGTGTGTGTTTTTTGTGTGTTTCTCCCTTTTTGTTTTTCAGATATCGGTATCCTGGGGATTACGTCGGATTCCGTGGACTACGTCGATGACCAGCGTTTTTTTTTGTTTTTTTTTTTCAATAAAATGGTCAATGAGGGGTGTGGGGGTGTTTTTATTTGAATAAAAATTTTTTTTAACTTGTGTCTTGTCTTTATTTCTTTACTTTATAGACTTAGTAGTGGAAGCTGTCTGATAGACGGACTCCATTACTAAGTTGGGGCCTAGTGTTAGCCGGTATAAAATGGCTAACACTAACCCCCCATTATTACCCCAGTACCCAATGCCACCAGGGGTACTGGGAAGAGCCGGGTGCCAGTGGTCCCGGAGCGTCAAAATTGGCGCTTCTGAACTGGGCGGCAGCAGGCTGGTAAATTATATAACTTTGTAATGTGAGTCAATAAGCTATCTGGCCCCGTTCTCTCCCATTTACTGCTTCGCAACCCGTAAGTGAAAGAGATCCGAGGACAGCAGACAAAGATGACGGGGATTCATCCATCGGGAGATTCAAATGGCCATCGTCACCAGAGGGATGGTAAGTATATATGCTGTGTGTGTCTGTGGGTTTTTTCTCACTACACTGATTTCCTCCCCCGTCTGCCACCTACTGATGCCTCCTCTCTGTGACAATCACTATGCCGATGCCTCCTGTCTGTGCCTGTCACGGCACTGGTTACCCAATAAGCACAGAGTACAATATAAACTCCTCTTGTTCACCCTGAAAGCTCTTCACAGTGTACTTCCTTACATTTCCTCCCTATGTTTGTTTCCCATTCTCCTCTTGTTTTACCCTCCGCTAATGACTTACAACTCACATCCCCCAGAATTAGCACCTCTTAGGGCCCTATTACACAGAATGATAATCGCCCTATTTGGGGCGATTTGGTCAATTATCGCTTCATGTAATAGAGACAACAATCAGCAGTTGACAACGATCATCAGCTGATCGTTGATTTAGGTTTGGACCTTTAGGTTTGGACTGTTGTGACACTGACTGCGCATCGCTAAGTGTAATAGAGACGCGTGGTGGACAGCTAATGATTGCCCAAACATCTGACACCTTATCTCTCCTTGCCCCTGGTCAGCTGACAGGCCACTCAGATGTTGCTGCCGCCGGGACCACGTAGCTGCAAGGCACAGGAGAGAAGACCGGGAGCTGGGAAAGGTAAGGTGTCAGATGTTTGGGCAAGGGCTGCATGAACATTGCTAACGATGTCCACGCAGCCCTTGCTACCCGATTATCGGGCTGTGTAATAGGTCCAGTAAACCAGTGCAGATCTAGCAGATCGACGGTCATTTACTTAAATTATCAGTCAGTAGTGTATAAGGACCCTTACTCCTGTCTTCAGAACTTTACCTAAGCTGCACCGGTTCTCTGGAAAGCATTGCAAGCTGGCTTATGAGGTTCCCTAAATTTCCAGAACTATAAAGTGCTGCGGAATCTTTTGGTCTATATAAATAAAAAATATTATTATTATTAGTCACCCCCTACAATTACCGCTTCCCTACACTCCAAGCATGTAGACCTGAACAGACAGTCATTGTTTGGTGACTGGTGCACCCACTTTATCTGCATTATACTATTTATATAAGATGGCAGGATCACTTAAGAAGCATATTGGCTCCTCTGCCTTTTGTATCCAACCATTTACTCATAGATAGTAAGTAGTCCTCTCAAGACCAAACATTATATAGCGCAACTAACCTTTAGGGTCAGTTCACACTGAGGAATCCCAAAAATCCGAGCGGAATCTGCTCGGAATTTCTCCTGCCCCAGCACCTTAATGTAAGGTATAGGCTTCCGCTCATGCCAATTCTTTGAGCAGAGAGCTGTGGAGAGCAGAGGCACCCTATACCTTACATTGAGGCGCTGAGGCAGGCGAAATTCTGAGCGGAGTCCGCAATGGGGATTCCGCTCAGAATTTTGGCGCTGAATCCTCAGTGTGAACTGACCGTTAACCTTCCACCTCTTTCTGGAAGCAGGAAGTTTGAGTGGCCATTTGGCAGCATTTATGGGCACTTCCTCTTCCTGGTTTCATCTCTTTCCCCTTCTTCTTACTACCTACCTACCTATTTGGAGTCTGAAGAGACAAACAGATAAGAAAAAACGCTAAATAAATATGGAGGATGAAGTGGTGGATGTTAAATCTTCTATAATATTGCCCCCTAAAGCCACAGATTAGAAATATCTGTTCTACATAGATGCAGCCTCTTAGAAATATGAAGAAAATCATAGTAAAAATAACTCTTCCAATGTCCCCAATAAACACTCAGTAACCACAGAAAAAGCCTGACACAACCCACAACACGAGCTGATGAGGACATCCAATGCTTTTATTTAATTATTAAACCACTAATGGACTAAGAGCAGAGTCAAAACAACCAAGGAGCTAAATATGAGGGTACATCATAGGATCAGAAGCTGGAATGTGTCCTACAAAGATAATACCCCCCACCTCCGACACCTGAAATGTGACTACACTGCTGACAACAGCACTGAAAATAAATATACTAAGAACGTATCCTCACAAGTAATAGAGATGAAAGAGGCACATGAGGCGGGGGGGGGGAAGGGCGAGGGAGCTGGACATGTATACCGTTTCCTATAAGCTATGCAGCCGCTCTCAATGTCAGGCAGCAGATGCAAAGAGAAACAACATTTCAGGTTGGATAAAAACGATGTTAACTGCAATTCAAATACAATTTTGTGCCTTGGTAAAAGGGTTCATGGTGTTGAGCAGGGGCTTGCAATAGTAAGGGTTTAATGGTGGTTAAGCAGATGTACATATGCAAAGGAAGGTACTTCATGCAATCTAAAGGCCATATAACACAGCCTAATGTTCTGGGGGAAGTGAGTATCGACATGCCACCGCTCCTATTCCACGGAGTTACGGCAGCAGATCGCTGCTATCACAGTTGTTTGTCTTTCAACATGTTGAAAGACAAACAATAAGCTGACATCGTTCATGTTGGCTGACCGTTGCCTTCTATTACGCGGGACAATTATTGGCCGTAACGGCCAAATACGGCCAATAATCGTTCCGTGTAATAGGGCCTTAAGGGAAAAGAAACACTAAAAGTGATCAAAGGCTGCACTGCTGTCTATAGAGGAGGAGAAACACTATCAGTGATCACAGGCTGCACTGCTGTATATGGGAGGAGAGACACTGACAGTGATCACAGGCTGCACTGCTGTCTATGGGAGGAGAAGAAACACTAACAGTGATCACAGGCTGCACTGCTGTCTATGGGAGGAGAAGAAACACTAACAGTGATCACAGGCTGCACTGCTGTATATGGGAGGAGAGACACTGACAGTGATCACAGGCTGCACTGCTGTATATGGGAGGAGAGACACTGACAGTGATCACAGGCTGCACTGCTGTCTATGGGAGGAGAAGAAACACTAACAGTGATCACAGGCTGCACTGCTGTCTGATTTCTTCTTATGCAGCTTACTACTACTAGCATGCAGTGCTAGAAACTAAGCAGGAAGTGACGTGCTCTAAGGAAATCCTTGTCCACGCCAGGGATACCTTTTGCAACAAACACGGCAGTCTCCTGGAGTTAGGTACTAACCCCAGTAGAACAAAGAGCGCGTACGTCGACGTATCCTACAGTAACGCGCAGCTGTTCTGGGAAGTCTTGGAAAGTCTGCTCAACCCAGCACAGGGACCTCGAACTACCCTAGCAGGACGGGTAACCGATATTATAGGGCAAAAGGCGGTCAGATTAGCAAATCTATACATGAGTAGGAGTATCATCTTCTTCTTTTACTACTGTTCTCTTCTACGTTATCCCAGCAGAGTACATTGCTACATTGGACAGGGCCTTTTAAGAGAAAACCACGGCACTCGATGTTGCAGGATTAAGTGAGGGTTTTTTATTTAGTAAATAGATACAAGGTATTTACTCCGACCGTACATAAGAAATGCAAGAGATGAGACCAAATAACATATGGTGCGACGTTTCAGTCCGCTATGGACCTTCCTCAGGCAATGGGGTCTCTCATGAGCTGTATGCAGGGAGAAGGGTCGGTGGAGGGTCGGGGGGGGGGCAAGCGACAGAATCCGCTGCACATACCCTAACAGTGATCACCGGCTGCACTGCTGTCTACAGGAGGATTTTATCTGTCTAAAACAAATTATTTTGCTAATCACAGCACACAAAAACAGTAAAAGTCACATTCTTTTACGGTTAGGTTCATGTTATTAAAACAACTACATAAAAACAATTACAATCTCTGCATTGTACACATTTTTGTAATACCCTATGGCATAAACATTACACAACACATGGCCTTAGCTAGTGTCCTCGTAACATCATACTTTGCAATAGACAAATCCGCATACAGCGAGGTTGATGTACATATTATAAATGTTACGGTGTCTATAGATATTGGTATATAAAGGCAAACAAAATAAATTCTGACCATATGGGCAAGGGTTAAGGGGCCTTCAATAACTGATAGCTCCCCCGGCGTCACCATACACATGAACAATCAGTAATCGGGCATTGGCTTATGTCCCCCCACCCAAGGAAGGGTCAGGTTGCAAAAATTCAGCCCACCCAACCCTTCTTTCCACTGACATCATTTGCAGGTGGAGTGTCAGGAGGCCCCCAAATACTTTATACTGTTGACCAGACCTAATTCCTATGAAGCCACATTATCCACTATCCCTCCGTTTACAGGTCAGGTGAGGGTTAACAGGCCTTGTCGTGCCGTATATGCCTGTATTATGACTATGGCTTGGATGCTGCTCCTTGTGGTTTCTTTTGATGCAGGGTGCGCTGTTTGTAGTACATCTGCTCCCGCATTTGGAGAATTTGCGTTTTCAGATAAGACAACCTGTGATCTCGCCAGCTGCTTCTGTCCTTTACTGTAACTTTCCACTTACAACACCCACCCCACCCCCAGCTGTACATATAGGACACGGACATGTAATTTATTGCATGTCTCTATCTAATTGCAAGGCTTTTTCTCTGCATGCACAGAAACATTGCGTAAGGAAGTCTCTGTGTTATCTATAGACAGCGGTCAATGTCAGGTCCAGAGAGAAGAAGGCTGTGAAATCTTCATTACAAAGAATAATGAATGTCTGTGCAGGAGAGGGGAGCCCACTTCTAAGTGAAACCAGATGAGGGAGATCATAGTCATAAGAGCTTCTATGGCTTCCCTGCATCAGGTCCCTGCCTCATACACAATGTGCAGCAGCTCCTTCATTCAGACGTACATGTGGTGATTAGAGTTGCTGCTGACTACTGGCTGGTATGGGGACTATCTTCTATTCTGATAAATAGAACACACGCACAGTACCTGCGGGACATCAGGTGGTTGCCTTCTGCCTGGCGTGCAGCAGCATCTCTCAGACCAGACAGAAGAGAGAGCTAAAACACGACCGCTTTTAAAGACCCATTTTACACGGAAAAAAAAATATTTTTACATATGTTAGTAGTTACCTTGGGATTCAAAAGTTGCACTATGCTTTAGGTTTCAGACTATTTTCCATTTCTTCAACCATTCTTAGACCCCTTCGCAGATTCTGCTATGGGTGCTCTTCTCTCTCTACACTTATACACAGCCTGTGTAATCTCCACTTCCTCCACCACTCAGTGCCTGCTCTGCTGTCTACAGCGATACACAGCTGCCCCCAAACAGCACAAGTCTGGATAAGGTATTACACTTACCATAGCTGCTGCAGACAGAATGGGAAAGACAGGAGGGATTAAAACCATGTGCACTCAGGTGTCTCCTGCTAATTGCGGTCATGTGGGTCTTGCCAGGAGGAGTGCAAAAACACTTAGAAAAGAAAGAAGCAAATACGATCACAGCTACTGTGATTACCCCTACCCTACAGATCCTGCTGTGGGTGCTCTCCTTATAAACAGCCTGTGTAATCTCCAATCCCCCGACTCCTTAGAGAGCTTGCTGTGGGTGCTCTCCTGTCTTCAGATACGCATCTTGTGTGATTACTCCTTGCCTGCGGATTCTGCTAAGGGTCCTTTCTGTGGGTTTCTACACTTAAGAGTGTGTTCACACTATGGAATCCGCACAGATAACTTCCAGCGGATTATGTGCGCGCTCCCGCTTGAAGATCTGTCCGTACCATAGGCTTCATTCTATGCTCAGGCAGATTCCGCTGGGGGGCGAGCAGCGGAATCCGTTGGAAGTTCTCAGTGCGGATTCCATAGTGTGCTGCGTTTTATATAAAAAAAAATGCCAAAGAGCTTTAAAAACGCCAGAAAGAAGAGGAAAACGCCACTCCAAAAAAGCTCCATTGATTTTCAGCCAGCATCTGGCCGTTGGCATTTTTAGATAAAGCGTAAAGCCAGCCTTAAGGAAATAAAGGCAAAATAGATAAAAAAAAAAAGTGTACATAGCCTTTAAAGTGAATCTGTCATCTGCAATTCACATTGTCAGCATGTTGACACTGTTAGGGCTCTTTTATATAGGACAATATATCAATGCACATGCCAATTGAAAAATCGTTAGTTTATCGTTGTCCCCACTTTTAAAGCTGAACCTAAACTCATTGCTAATCGTTCGCTGTAATTCCACATTTGTCTGCTAATCGGTCAGTGTGATGCTGTGTTTACACGGAACGATTATCATGCAAATTTGCACGATAACGATTGAATTCGAACGATAATCGTACGTGTAAACGCAGCGAACGATCAAACGACGAGCGACAAATCGTTCATTTTCATCTCTGAACATGTTCTCAAATCGTCGTTGGTCGTTCGCAAAAAATTCGCCGATCGTTCTGTGTAAACAGTCGTTCACCGTTTTAACCTACATGCAAGATAGACTAAGCGATCGCAAAACGATTTTTCCGTCCAATATATCATTCCGTCTAAATGCTGATCGTTATAAAAAAAAATGTATACTTCGAAATCAGACGATCGGGCCAATTATCATTAAGTGAAAACCCAGAATAGGTGTCCATTTACACAGAAAGATTTTCTGACAGATTATCTGACAAAGATTTGAAGCCAAAGCCAGGAACAGACTATAAACAGAGATCAGGTCATAAAGGAAAGCCTGAGATTTTTCCTCTTTTCAAATCCATTCCTGGCTTTGGCTTCAAATCTTTGGCAGATAATCTGTCAGATAATCTTTCTGTCTAAATGGACGCTAATTGCACATCGTTCATTCATTTGCTGGGTTCCGATGGAGTAAACGTTCGTAGTAGCAATTGTAAATAAGGACTATCGTTCTGTGTCATGTGGTGAACGATTTCATGTAGCTCTTGTCTGCGATCGTTAATTGTTAAAAATCACTTTGTGTAATAGGACCCTTATACCCCTATTCCACGGAACGATTATCGTTTATAAACTCGCTCCAACGACCGCTCGTTAACGATCACTAAACAATTTTTTTTTAGAGAACGATAACACAAAACGTGAACGATATATGTAGTGTAACGATTATTTTGCGGTCATTACATGGTCGTTTAAAACGTTCGCCGGGGTGATCATGACCATACGACACACCTACTTTTTTTTAACCTTTATACGAACGACTGAAAGATTTCTAATTTTACGAACCGATAAGCGAATTATCTTTCAAAGACCAACAACTTTTTTTCGACATTTTGAAAAACAATTTTGAACGACAGTATAACAATTTCGCCTTTGTCGTTCGCTCGTTTACACCAATTCCACAAAGCGATTATCGTTAACGAGCGGTCGTTGGAGCGAGTTTATGAACGATAATCGTTCCGTGGAATAGGGCCTTTAGATAGCTATTAAGTCAAAGAGATGGTAACTGGTTGCTGAGGTTTGTAATGTCTCCTCGATCCCCCCTCCCAACCTTATCCCTACTTGACAGACAGACAGCTGGAAGATGAGCCCTGGATTCAAATCTTATCCCTGTGCTGTGCATACAAATTGTGTGCAAATGCGAGACATGGAAGGTTATACTCTACTGTAGAGGGTCTAGTAGATACTGTAAGAAGACTGCAGAATGATACCCTATCAGAACATATGCTAAAGATGCTTGTAATATGTAAGCTATGCAGCAATAACTCCAGACGGATGTCCAAAAAGAGTTAAAGGGGTATTCTCATCTCACTCAGTTCTGATCAGAGAAGAGTTTATGATGGACAGTCCTGACCAGAGATGAGTTTATGATAGACCACAAAGGGTGCAGTACCACTGGTGGCCAAATGATGGAGATAGAGAGCCAAGCTGTTCTTCCAGCCCTTAAATGTCGTGTCGTTTAGGCTATTTAAGGCATGTCAAGCATTATAAATATTTTTTAAACGTTCCTTTGTTATGTAGTTGATCACTTTCATGCCATGTAAGCCAAAAAGCTGCCATGAAGCTAAACAACCTCCTCTCCTAATATTCATGTACAATATTTTTCTATGATAATAAATTGCCTGTCAATCCTAGGAGCAAAAAAAAAAACACCTATAAACCAGCGATAATCTGTAAGTGGAAGTAAAAGTCATTTTTCATGGAAAGTCCCTTTATTCCCCATCAGAAATCTCCCATATAACATGCAGAATGTTCTCCCTGTCCATGCCTGTCTACAGGAAACAGAGGATGCCTCTCCCTATAGTTTCTGTATACTGCTCTGCCCGCCCTGGTCTCCATTATGTGCTCTGACTGTCCTAGTCTCAATATACTGCTGACTGTTATGGTCTCCGTATACAGTGGTATCTTGGTTTAAGAGTAACTTGGATTGAGAGCGTTTTGCAAGAAGAGCTCATAGTTCTTCAAAATTGTAACTTGGTTTAAGAGCATTGCTTTGGTTTAAGAGCTCCCTGTACTGAGTAGGAAGGCTAATGGGGGAGGGGCATGGTCTGCATAGCGGGGTCTACAGCCCTGTACTCTGACCCAGGAATTCTCCCTCACCTTCCAAATCATAGCAGATCCACTTCAGGCTGGGGCTTTCATCAGGGGACAGGACTGTGGAGGTAATCTCTCCATAGCTGTAACCCCTCTCTCCCCGGACAGAGAGCGCTGCATGTATGTGCCCACATCTGCCCTGCTCATTCCTTCCTGCTCCCTGTAGGCTCTGTCAGTCCTAATGTTTCCCATCCTCTCCATTACTGTACAGTAACTTATAATATCACATATTCTGCTGTTTCTGAATGTTTGTTTCATTTGTTTTACATGTTATTCAGAAT
This sequence comes from Dendropsophus ebraccatus, assembly GCF_027789765.1. Taxonomy (NCBI): domain Eukaryota; kingdom Metazoa; phylum Chordata; class Amphibia; order Anura; family Hylidae; genus Dendropsophus; species Dendropsophus ebraccatus. The sequence goes on along the minus strand of NC_091468.1, from coordinate 57,626,212 downwards.
AAAAAATCATTATTTTTGGGGTGTGGAACCAAATGTCTGCATTTAAATTATTTCTTATGGTAAAATTTGCTTTGGTTTAAGAGTGATTTGGATTACAAGCACGGTCCCGGAACGAATTATGCTCGTAATCCAAGGCACCACTGTATCGCTCTTATTGCCCTGGCCCCATATACTGCTCTGGTTGAGGCTCATACTGGTTGCATTATTACCTTACTGCTTTTGGGTCCTTGAGATGAAACCCAGCCAAGGGCACAGCTTTCCACCCACACTGCAAACACTCATTTGATAATGTGTTCTTGTGAAATTGTCCCTAATGTTATGATGGGAGATCTGAATGACAGACATGTCACATTATGTGAGACAAAATGGTTATATAGAGAAATTCAGAAGATTGAACATTTGGGATCGATTAGATTGTGAACCCCTGGGGTCAGGGATAATGGAAGTCATACATTGTGTGTGAGATTGGGAGATTAGATTGTGATATCCTGGGATCAAAGATAATAGGAGTGATACATTTTGTGTGATAGGGAGATTAGATTGTAACCTCCTGGGGTCAGTGATGATGGGAGTGATACATTGTGTGTGATCGGGAGATTAGACTTTGATATCCTGGGGTCAGAGATGATGGGAGTGATACATTGTGTGTGATAGGAAGATTGTAATATCCTGGGGCCAGGGACGATGGGAGTGATACATTGTGTGTGATAGGGAGATTAGACCTTGACTCCCTAGGGTAAAGGATGATGGGATTATTACATTGCATGTAAGATTAGATTATTTTTTTACACAAGGGGGGAGATTTATCAAAGGGTGTAAAATAGACACTGGTGTAAGCTGCCCACAGCAACCAATCACAGCTCAGCGCTCAGCTCTGTAACATATAAGACGAGCTGTGATTGGTTGCTCTCGGTAGTTTACACCAGTGTCTATTTTACACCCTTTGATAAATTTGGGTCAAGGTCTACACAAAGAATTGTTACCTAAGGTCATTGATGTGTATGTAGAGGGAAGGCGGCTCTGTGATCACTATAGGAAATGCTCTGTACAGTAAGAGCGGTCACACCATGGAATGTCCCGAAACAAGAAACAGAAGTGGCAAAAATAAAAGCAGAATCTGTAAGGTGTCAAGATGTTTATCTCCTGACTAATGGCTGCGTTCTTATTAATAGAGATAAGCTGAAGCGGGGATGTTATCTGGCAGCCCCGGAGGTGGTATGTAAAGGATTTGTTTCTTCTTGTGAGACAAAACTGGATTGTAGAAGAAAGACTGAACTTGATGGACACCACAAGTATGTATGTACATGATATAGCAATTCCTTCCATCTGTGACTTCTCTGGCGTGTGAGAGCCTAAAGGAGTCTGTCAGGCGAAAAACCTAAGGAGCACCTACAATCCCTCACACTCCAGATCTTTTCTACTCGTGAAAACCTCCAACAATGTTCTCCAGATGCTGAATGGTAGATTGAGAATTGTGTAAGAACATGTTCCCATGTCCAGGTTTTTTTTTTAGCAGTGACACTAGTCATCTGCTGTGAAGTTGTGTACCATATATGATGCCCAAAAAGCCAGACACATGTCCTGAACGTCGTGTGACGTTGTGTGACCCTGCCCCCATAGTGACTGCCCCACCACTTAGTGCCTCCCCATATACTGTAGATGTCCACACATCAGTCACTGAGACTTCATCAGATCTTTCCTTGGAACTGCATTGCACGTATCCGCTACCTTACACCCTGCCTTATCCCAGTACATCCTGTTACATCCCCCACATGATATAAAGTGGTCAACAGATGCCCAATGTAGAAAATTATTCTTATTAATACGAAGTCCTTCTGAAAAATCTTTCCTCTAAAGGTTTTATTTATAGAAAAGTATTAGGGGGGGGGCACTCTAAATGTATAACAGAATTAACAATCGTTTATAATGGGTAATAAAAATTGTTAACACAGCTGAGGGTTTGCTACAATAAATCAGTGTAGACAAATCTACTGTTAACAAAACTCAGCAGAATCACAAAATAACACCCAATTCAAAGACAGAAAAAAGCATACAGTATACACACAAGAGCTGCATATCCTTGCCTGTGCAGCTCTTGTGTGAATGTTTTTTTTCGGTCTTTGAATAGTGTAGTTTATATGAATAGCTGCACTATCTTATATAGTGTGGTGCCCACCTTTTTGCTTGTTTGGTTCAAACTGGCACCCAGTCACAGACCAATGGCTCATCCCCCATCCCTTTCTGGGAGCCAATCACAGACCAGTGACTCCTCCCTAATCCCTCTTTCAGCTCTCTCTGGCACCCACAGATCAGTGACTCCACCTGCCCATTCCTCCCTCAGCTATCCTTGTCAGACAGCAACAAACCAGTGTCTCTCCATACCTCTAAAAGCTTTCCCAAGATGTCAATCACAAATCAGTGTCTTCTCCCTGTTCATTTTCTCAGTTTTCCCTAGCAAAATTTAAAACAAAGAAAAAATTTTCTCTCCTCAAGGTCCAAAATGTCCAAATCAGTTGTCTGGGAGTGCCAAGGAAAACACCAACACCAAGGAAAAGGATTCCCACAATTTCCATAAAATTCCCAATTTATTGTAGATCCCTTAAAACGTGTTTGTTACAGGGTAAGATGTTCAATGAAAAACCTACCAACATGTTCCAGGCACATACTGTTTTTAGTCACAGCAGATTCATACCTCCAAAAGGGGCAGTTTTATTACAAAGCCTACGGTGTAGACATCAAGGGGCAATCAGTCCAGTTCACTGGAAATTTCATCTTTTATAGGAAAGAAAAAGATGGACAGCGCTCCATGGCGAGGATCGACTAAACCAAGCTGAGGGAACAAAAGTGTATGTGAACCCTCACCTGGTAGGGTTGTGCCAGCAAGGGAGGCACAACTCTCGTAAGCACATGTATAGCAGACCGCGCCCACTCCCGATCTACACCAGGGAATAACAGAAGAAACACCTCCAACCACGGGTAAGAGGCGCAGGTCCGACACAATCCACCAGACGATGAAAATCCAGAAAAGTATGGTTCTTTATTGTAAAGACTCAACGCGTTTCAAAACCTCACTATTTCCTTTTTCAAGAGTCAAGAAAAAGGAACTGGTCCAGTTCTGCAACGCGTTGAGTCTTTACAATAAATAACCATTCTTTTCTGGATTATCATCCTCTGGTGGCTTGTGTTGGACCTGCGCCCGTTACCCCTGGTTGGTGGTTGGATGTGTTTCATCTTTTATAAGAGGAATGAATGGATCAAAAAACTCCTTATTCCTTAAAAGACATAAATAATAACATGGTCTTAAAGTAAAATTGTTGACAAATAAGTGGAGTTTCCCAAACACGGAAGCCACTGTGAGCAATATTACCAGGAATACTTGTACTCATTAACTGCTATTTACTGAGGTCGTATGAACACAGCACAACCCGAGGAGCTGCAGAAAGTTCTTACCCAACAGATTGAAGCCTCAGCATATTTGCTGGAGGTGAATAACCTTTACTTTTCCTCTGATGAAACAAGAGAAGCAAAGAAATGTGTTCATGAGGGTTAAACCCAAAACATTTTTGTGGCAGCCGATGAGAGTAAAATAGAATTTAGCATTGAGACAACAATAACATTAGCCTGCACCCACTGAGTGCAAACATGGTGTCAATACAAACTATACACGGAATACAGGGAATACGCACAGTGTATATACAGTATATATGGAGTACAGGGAATACGCACAGTGTATATACAGTATATATGGAGCACAGGGAATACAGTATACATCAGGGTTACTGTGCAATCTACCACAAAGTGACGAGTGTTGGACATCGGTCTGTGTGATGCTAAGGTTTTATTGCTCTTCAAGAACAGACAGTCATTCTCTATTGATAACAGTGAGACACATAACTGTGCAGCTAAGGTCCTGGTAATGGATCCTGATCCTGTCACAATGGTTTGTTTTATAAAAAAAAAAATAAAAAAAAAAATAGAAGAGAAGAGGAAAAAAAAAGGGTCCAAGCCCCCTGGATGTGCCTGTACCCTACATTACACTTCATCATTTTTATTTTTAACCCACACATTGAATGCCCGTCATGTTTAGCATCCCATCGACAACCCCCTAGCCCTCAAGAAAGTTAAAAGTAGCAGGAATCATCCAGGTATTCCATCTTCTCCTATGACCGTCTCATAGCTAATCTATTATTCTGGATCAGCTGGTCATGACTGGTTCAGTTAGATCCTGCTTGGTTAGCCTCTTTTTAAAAATCTCTTCAGTATGGTGCGGATTATAGCAAATGTGTTTGTTTCCAGCATTCCTTGCATCCTCTAGTAAATTGTTTTATTTTTTTTTTCCCTTCCATCTGTATCATGAGGTTATTGCTTTATTCAATTGTTTGGTTGCTTAGGTCCTTAAAGGGAATTTATAATTAATAATAACTTTTGATATCAGGCATGTTAAAAGTTATTGATCATAGCAGGTCTCAATGCTGAGCCCCACTGTGATAAAAAGATATAGCTAAAGAGAGAGAGTGTGGCAGCAGTGAAATGCACTCCCTGTTCAGCCACCAATTTTAAGAATGTAGCCTCATAGACTTACATTGACAGAATAAGCCATTACAGAAATATGGCTAGGGAGTGGGTCGTGCTCTGCTGTGCTCTTTTTTATGGCTGTATGCCCTGATTACAGCAAGTCTAACATGTGAGACGAGCTGTAATCCATAACTTTTGACATGCCTGATGACTTTTTTTTAATGACAGGTACTCTTTAAATCAGTTTGTTTTCAGTCTTTCTCTTGTCTCTTGGTCCTTGTGCCTGCTTGTTACTCTCCTTTGGTTGGTTTTTATTCAGGGTTGTCATAGGGACATTTGTAATGACAGTCAGGATTACTAGCTGTTTTTGGTGTTAGGTTTAGAGTCAGGAAAAGATCTAGGGAAAGATTAGGGTCAGCTATTTGTGGGTCAATTTGTGTGGTTTGTCCCTCCTGTCTATCATCTTCTGCTCCACGTTCTCATTCATTCATCTATTCCATCATCTTTGGTTTCTGTCCTCTACTGGAGAGTTACCATTCTAGTTCTTGTTTTCTGTCAGTATTTACACATGCTGTTTTTTCTCGGCACTTGGTACCTTGAATCAGTACCACCATACAATCGGACATGTCTCTACATAAAACCCAATTACCAAAAAACATAAACGGTCCTGTTTACTACTACTAAAAATAAATACCCTCCTTCCATTGGCTGTCCTCTTTAGAGCCCAACTCCAATCCCCATCTTATCCCTCCTTAATGGTTAGTGGGTGTTTCTCTAAACAATTTTCATGTAGGTGGTGATATATGATGGAGATCAGGCCCAAGGTGGATTTATAGGTGCCCAGAATATTAATGGGTGGGATGTTATGCAACTGGCCAACTCTCTTGAGGCCCCATGCCTGCCATTGGGCAAATCCCTCTAAGAAGAAGAGCTCCCCCAGCCACGGTGTGTCCCATATAGATGTAAGGGCGGAACATCCTGTTAGGTTATAAATGTTTCTCATCTTCCACTAGAACCCATGGTATAAAATAATTTAGGGGTTTTGAAGTGCGATTGCAGAAGTTTAGCAGTTGGATCCATAATTGTGTCTGTTTCCCAACCTCTAACATGCTGCAGTTGAGAGTACAGGAAATATATCATGTCCTTGGGCACTGCCAGGCCTCCATCCTCATTTGTATGAGGATGCTAAAAGCCCCAAATCAGGTCCCTAGAAAGACTATGAACTTTATGGAAGAAAATTGCAGGGGAATCTAAATTTTAGTAAATTAGTCCTGCCCACTCATAGGGGGAGTTTTCGCCACACACCCAACTTAATTTGGATACATTTGGGGTTAGATTGAGACGCAATTTGTTGAGACCCTTAAAGGAGAAGTCCAGGGTTGCAATTATTTTTGAAAAAGGCAGGGGCAAGGGGGGAACACAATAAGCACCACTACTTACCCGTCCCTGTGCCTGTCCAGCATTGGATCGCCGCTCCGGGACCCCTGTTAGCCTCTGGGATTTCCTTTCTGGACGACATCACGACCCGGCTGATTGAGAGCCCGCTCATCCAGTCAGTGACGTCATAACAGCTCAGTGATTTATTTGCGTGACCTCTATAGGTCCCTATAAGACTAAAACACTTCTATAATACCCGGTGTGGATGTGACTATAGTTACCCTTTCATTCTGGATGAGTAAGAAAGGATAATTTCTTTTGGGAACTACCAAAAAACAATAAAAGGTGTCTTGTGCGCTTCCCTTCACAAAAACTTATGAGCAGAAGACTCTAAATCAAAATCTAAAAAAGCGTCTTTTCGGCCTCTAATCTAACCGCTGTGTGTAGGGTGCAAAGAACTACACCGTGTCTGGTACCCTCAGGTATGCCTTATGGCATCCCCACTGAACCTGTGGCATTACAGATCTGGCATGAAGTCTAAAGTATTCCATCATTGTCATCTGAATCCCAGGGACATTTCTAATCAGTGTGGGTTTAAACACCATTGGGGAGATTTATGAAAGGGTGTAAATCAGGGGTCTCAAACTCGCGGCCCTCCAGCTGTTGCCAAACTACAATTCCCATCATGCCTGGACAGCCAAAGCTAAAGCTTTGGCTGTCCAGGCATGATGGGAATTGTAGTTTGGCAACAGCTGGAGGGCCGCGAGTTTGAGACCCCTGGTGTAAATATACACCTGGTGTAAACTGCCCACAGCAACCATCACAGCTCAGCTTTCAGCTCTGTTAAAATATAAGAGGAGCTGTGATTGGTCGATGTGGGCAGTTTACACCAGGTGTATATTCACACCCTTTCATACATTTCCTCCCATGTATGTTCACTAAAACACCACACCCCAGGATGTTTAAGAACTCGGCGTGGGTCTTCCCCAAAAGTGTCTTTAAGCCAGGTTTCAAAGAATTTTGTGGGGTCAGGTCCCTCCACTCTCATGGCTGCCAGCTGCAGTATAATGCTTCCCCAACACACAAGAATTTCCAGATTGTAGCACTTCCTTGTCTACCAGATCAATACATTTATCGCCAATCCTGTATGGCGAGCCAGCATCACAATCTACGCATGTCCAGGATCTACAGGCTGAGCTTTAACATCTGTGCGTAAATGTGGCACAGGACGTGATACAGAACCTGTATTCCTCCATACGATACCGTACATCTTGTACCCAAACTAGAGGCACCAACAGGGTGTAGTTTTCCTCAATAAACCTTTTCATTCTAATATTGTAATCACATATATCATCATTATCATCACATATAGAACGTTTCTAGAATGCATCCAAGAACTCCTTTTTTTTGTCAATGAGTGTGTATATATAGATGTGTTTAGAGACACAGTAGTCAGTCCATCTGATGCACCATATGGGATAATAGCACTTGTTAGTGGATAAGCGATGGCTTTCTCTTTCTCAACAGAGGGCGTCTTCACTGGAAATCCTGTTAAACACAAATCCATCACAATTAACTAGCCGAAAACAATTCCCTGAGGGGCATAATGGCTGTTTGTGCTTCCATTGTAGGAATAACAGCCTCATGTTGTGAATATAGTTAGTTACATCTTTATCCTCCGTGGCCCCCCTTTCCTGCTTGTGCACGCTTTGCGCCCGTTGACCGGCACAGTGTTGTTTGGTTAGGGACTCATGTGTATCAGAGACCTGCACGTGGTACATGAGGCAATATGGTTTGATAAAATTATGTACTAACTTCTGATGTTGGTTTTTAATGTAGCTGAATAAGCTTTCGTGTCAACGATGGGTGCGATGTGCAGCCATTTCTGTCCTTTAGGCTTGTGCATATTTTATGTCCCTTTTTCCAATGTGGCTAGCACTCCTCTTTTGTAAGATCAATATGATCCAAATTAGCAGGAAGCACCTGTGTACATATGGTAAGTACCTCCTTTGTTTCTCCCATTCTACCTGCAGGAGCAATGGTGAGAGATAACAGCTTGTTCGCACTAGTGTTGCTTGGTGGCCGCTCTCTCTGCTGGTGGTGCCTGCGGGGTTTGGGGGGGCCCTTGGGGTTTAGTCCTGTGGTATTGGGGTTGAAGGGCCATTCCATGGCCCTCCTTCCCTGCTTGTGCACGCTTTGCGGGGTTTGCATCCGTTGACCGAAACAGTGTTGTTTGGTTAGGGACTCATGTGTATCAGAGACCTGCACGTGGTACATGAGACAATATGGTTTGATCAAATCATATACTAACTTCTGATGTTGGTTTTTAATGTAGTTGAACAAGCTTTCGTGTCAACTATGGGTGCGATGTGCAGCCATTTCTGTCTTTCAGGCTTGTGCATCTTTATCCTCCTATCTCAGTATCATTCGAAGGTGTTAATACAAATTGTCTTATCTGGAATACTGACCCTTGTAGGAAATATCATTGAAGATTTGGTACAATGCTCATGTGCTCTCATATTCAATGCTTTTAAAGGTTCAACAATAGACCTTGCAGAATACAGTAGGCAAATTACTGGGGGAGACACTTAAAATATCTAACAGGATGAGACTGACACCCAGTTCTTTAACATGGAAAAGAATTTGAATATTTAAATGTTGTGCAGTGGAAGGTATGCCATGGAGACCACGATCACCTTGCCTCCATATCAATAGAATTTCAATAAGGCAATTCTCCACAGGTGGAGATTGACTTTGTAAAATGTCCTCCATATCATAACATTAGCGTGACACTTTCTTTTTCCATGCTGTTGCTTTTATTACATCTCTTCTAGTTGATCTGTTTCCCTTTCATGGTCCCTGGTAAGGTCTGTAAAAAGTCTTCAGCTCATAGTTTCTTACCAGAAGGATTCAGCGAGTGGCAAAAATCCCATAAATGTTTTTCTCGACAACTCCCAAAAGCCAATGTCTGCTGGGTCAGTGATCTGTATTTATAGTAACTGAGTGGCGGATCTCGGAGGCTGATAGCAGATCTTTATGGCACCGCGCTGCCTCCAATTAGCTGTAATTGTTGGAACATTGTAAAGTGGGGACTGGGTGACTTTTTCTTCAAGTGACTTTAGGCCTAGTTTCACAGCTCATACTTCAAAGGGAAATAATCTCACAATGTAAGTATCACTTATTTATTAAGGAGCAATTCCACACATATTTGTACACAGATGAAATTCACAAAACAATGAGAGGATCGTAAGAAATGTGTTTCGGCAGCAGCAATTGTCTATTTATTAGCAATCTGCCAATAACCCACAAGATATTCAAGACCTTCACTATACTAAAAGCACTGCCAACCAAACTGATGTAGATAGCGGTGCTCTTGCCTCCTCCCGAGCAGTCACAGTGTACAGTCTCCCACAATTCTTAGCTCAGACTTCTGTGGACATAGTGACAGAAGGCAGCTACTCTAACTTGTACCCTTTCTACACTATTACCATTCTAGTTTATAAGGGGCAGATTTCAGACAATATTCCTTCTTCCTAAGTCGGTGGGAAACCTGTTACATTCTCAATAGTCTACATCCCAGGTGGAACACTTTTCTCGTCCATTTATATATAAAGGATATGAAATGTATGAAATTGCAAAATGTGTGTATCCCACATGGAGGCCTGTGACATTGTAAGTAAGAATGTTTTCAAGACTGCTCAACAGGCTTTATCTAAGGAACTAAACAAGTATAATTAGTATACTGCAATATGCAGTTGGCCTGTTAAAGGTGGTGGTTTAAATAATGGACAGGTTATACCGGACCTTGTGCCTGTCCTGCGCAGCATTACCGTGCTCCCATACCATACCGAATGTCATTTCCTCCCAGCTGTGAGGTACGTCATGACCCAGCTGCCACATCATTAAGGAGCAGGATTTACCCCGCTCTGCCAGTTAGTTACTACAGCGGTGTCCCACCCCAGTCACTGAGTGCCTGAGCGGGGCATCCGTCAGCTGATTTGTGACGTAGCTGTAGGGGAGATCTGCAGACTGCCGACTGGAGTCCTTAGACCGCTCAGCCATCCTGACACCTGAATATACCTTCTTTATTATGTTCCCTCCATCCCCAGGCAGAAAGGATTTTTTACTCCCCATCAGACTTCTTTAAGGTTCTCTAACTACTTTTAGAACTTAGATAAAAATGTTGTGTTAAGGCTCTGGTACACGGACAGATCATCTGTCAAATCATGCAGATATCTCCCCATGTAGTAAATAAAAATCACGTATAATGGTATATGCAATTTTGTTTAACCCTTTAGGAGCGAATATCTTTACATGATACATCCAAGAGACCTCACAGGTTTTCAATATTTCTATGTTTGAAATACTGAAAACCTCTGAGGTCTATTGGATGTATTGTTCAAAGAACAATTTAAAAAATTATGTTTATTTGGTTCATCATGGTCTTTAACTACACTATAAACTGTAGACCACAGATAAAAAAGCCACTATACACTATATATACACTATAAACTGTGACAAACTTTAATAACAGGGTAGAAAGAGCGGAATAACAAGAAGAAGGAGACAAGTTTGCTAAATGAATGTTTTCAAAAATATTTAACTTGCCAAGTCCTACAGGTATAACTAAGCTAGTTGGAATGGGAATACCCCTTTAGCTATTCTGCAGTAAGATATTTAGCAGTATGCAATATTCTGTCCACACACTCTATCATTCCAACATTCCTTAGAGTTTACAATCTGATATCACAATTCCACACAACTTATCACTATTTTCATCACTGACCCTATGAGCTTACAATCTAATCTCTCTATCTCAATGTATGGCTCCCATCTTCCCTGACCCCAAGAGCTCACAATCTAATCTTGCCGCTCACACATTAGAGATAATTTTACAGCCAACTTAATAATTAGTCTGTTTATGTAAAAGCGAGAAAATAAAGGCTGTATTACATGGCATGATAATGAGGGGAGACGCGAACACTGAACTTTCAGGTCAGCACTCGCTTCTCCCTTGTTCCCTGCTGCTGCCTGGGCGATTGTACGCACAGACAGCGAGCAGGGAGCAGCGGGACGAGCTGCCTATTGAAGTCACTAACATGATCAGGATGCTTCAACATATCAAAAGACCAAGAACAGCTGACAATGTGCATGTCGGCTGATCGTGGTCTTTCAACATGTCCTATTACACCAAAAAATTATTGTCCGGAACAGCCGGTAATCGGCCAAGTATGGCTGACAATCGTTTGGTGTAATAGGGCCTCAAGTGAACATACACACCCCATGCAGATGTGGCCCCTGATCAGATTTGAACCAAAGGCCTCAGTGCTGCAAGATACCAACCTCACCCTGTGCGTTCCCCGCATTTAAAGCTCAGCCTACTTCATGTAATTTATGTATTCTGCGGCTTCTTTGAGGCGGATTTTCCCCTCACCTATATGCTCTAATATCAGGAATAGATAAAGTACAATATTTACATTGCTGATAATATGAGCAAAGTCTTTGTTGACTCTGCACCTTACGCAGCGACGTGGGATCATTGTCTTCGTGTAAACCCAGAGTAATAAGCGAGATGCTGTCAACTCTCTACAGTGATATATTCACCCAGATGGTGCACAATAGTGTCTTGGGAAAATTGCTTCACAGGTTGCTCGTAATACAGCAGACATAATACAGTGGCACAAACAGTCACACCTCGTGCAAAAATTCCACCATGGTCCACCATGTCATAAGCCAAGACACCGCAGGGTGTAGAGTCATCTAATACTGTGCAGCCACAGCAGCCGTGCTCTGGGTCCTGGAATCCACCACAGACCTGTGATGACCCCTGTAGTACTGGCAGCAGATCCTGAAAGGTGTGAGGTGCAGCCTCCATTGATTGGACTTGTTTCTCCAACACATCCCACTAATGATCGATCTGTAATTCTGAAGGCCGTGTCACCACCTTGATCTTCTTATCATATTCCTCTTTCCTAAACAGTGTGGCTCCTGGAGCATTATCCTGCTATAATTAAAGGATCTCACTGCCATGAAGACTTGTTGTGTACAGAGGTTAAGTAGAAGGTCCCTGTCGCAGTAACATCCATATGATTGCAGGACAAAAGGTTTGCAGGTGAACATTACACTGCCCCAGCCATCCTGTCTTCTTCCCATAGTGCATCCTGGTGTCATTTCTTGCCCAGGTAAGTGAAACGCACGCACCCAAACTGTCCACATGATGGAGAACATGAGCCATCAGACCAGACCACTTCTTTCACCGCTCCATGCTCCAGCTCTGTTGCTTATTGTAGACACTATCAGTGGTGGACAGGGAGCCTATGGGTGCTCTGACCAGTCTGCAAGACAGACCGAGATCTAGTCTAGCACAGACATTATCTGGATATGTTATGACCACTTTCTACTTTCATTATCAGCAGCACATAGCTCATGAAGGTAGCAAGAGGCTTGGTGGTATATAAGTAGTGCTAGTCGCACAGGGGGGTGATAATTGGCTTTTAGACTGCGGGTGGTGTTATTTCTGACAATGCGCAGTTTGTGAAATATACTTAAGCTCTTGTAGTGAAAGTGTATCATTAGTAACCAAATGGCGCCATTGTGGACAAACATGGAAACTGCAGAACACCACATGCTTTTGAGATAAGAGATAAACAACAAAGGTGCATTAGGGTGGACCAACATGCTACAGTGAAGCAGCTTGAGGCTAACATGAATCAGGAGGCTACCAGGGATCAGTGATTCCTACTGTGTATGGGACTCCAGAGCAGAAGGATGATCATTGCTCCACTGATAACCATGTTGCATCAGTGGAAAAGGCTTCAATTTTGATGGCAGTATCGGGATTAGACCTCTAATGGTAACGGGTTGTCTTCTTCGATGGGTCATGCACTCTACTTCATCAAATGGATGGACACTGGTGTGTCAGGTGGGAAACATCAAATAACCAACACCCTGCAGTCACTGCTGGAAAAACACAGGCTGGTGCAGACAGCCTTATGTTCTTGGGCATCCTCGCAGATGACATACACTCATAGATGCTGATTTTCTTCTCTGGGGTGGATAGGATCTTCCAGCAAGATAATACAACATGGCTAGAAACGTCCGATATTGTAGATTGGAAACAATTTTTGGGGTGACCACAGTCTCATCTCTGATATTCATCTTGATATTATTGCATACAGACAGTTGCTGACTGGGGACTATTCTGGAGACTTCTACCTTGCATTACCGTTCAGCCCCACTTTATTTTGTTTATCAGGGATTGTTTAGAGACGAAACTAGACTGCACCAATCATATCATTATACTGAGGATCTACATCTAGGTCCATAACAACCTGAAATGTATTTTAATGACATATTTCCCTTCTGAGTTGATGAATAACCCCATACAAGGGTGTAATAATTGTCGACAAGTCACTTTTTCCAAGGAGTGTTCCATCTCTTACATCACAGTAACATCTGAACCTAGAGGAATCCAATGCCAGGGCCTGAAGTATGATAATTACTAGGGACAGAGAGCATGGGAGCGCCCACAATACTGCGTATGGTGAGCAGGAAGAAGCCGGACTCCTACCTGCACAGAAGAATGTGGAAAATGCAATCAATACTAAAAATAAAGCAGCAAGTGCATTCAAGATGGAATCTATGAGAGGACAGATACATGCGTCACTACCTCAAAAGTGCCAGGGTCCACGTTCTATAGAGTTGGTAATGGCATACTGGGTAATACAGTACACTGCACTAGTCTGTAAGTAGTCTAAATATGCAAAGTCTCACAATTAGGTATAGTACTTCTTATGTGATGGGGGCTGTGGGTTCCTTTAGACTCAACAGGTACCTCCACAGGAATGCATGGAAATGCTGCAGATCTTTCCTGTGGACCTACAAAATAAAGCAGCAAACAAATAGATAACATTTTGCAAATCTTAATGCCACTGATTTTTTCTGCACAGATTTTGACATTTTTAGATCCAAAGCATGCCAATTGCTGTTGGTTGCAGATTTGTTGCAGGGTTTCCTGGTTGACTTCAATGAGAAAGAAAAAAAAATCCACCGTAATTGTACAAAATCTATAGTTTTTGTATACTTGGCTTCTCTGATAATGTGACGTGCCGCCAATCACAGCAGTCATAGCTATTGTTGGTGAACATATCCAGCAGGAGACTAGGGACACATTGAGTAGAGGCAGCAGGGGAACAGTAAGGTAAGTATATAGCTTTTCTTTGTGTGGTGTCCCACAACGGGAGTTACTAGTTTATACACCCCTCGCAAAAGCCTGTACTCTAAGTAAAAGTTGTAATGAAGTTGTACCTAAGTTTTGCCACTAGATGTTGCTAGCATGTATATTGTGTGTTTGAGTATTGCACAGCTGTATTACTTAGGGGGTTATTGTTCTCTGTGATTTGTGAACCAATGAGAGATCTTTTTTTCTTCTCCACCTATCTCTATTCTCATTCTTCTTTTGCACTCTCTTCTCCACCAGTCACAGCAGGTATAACATACCCTGTGGGGGTTGTCACATGGGGAGAGGAAGTGTAGTCTCACACTTAGTCAGTCTTAGTCTGGTTCCTGTACAGAGAGGACATAAGCCAGAATGGTCCCTACAGCAGTCAAGTTGGGACCTGGCTTATGCCAGGTCTACTGTTGGAGGACGAATCTAGCAAAGTTGCTAGAAGCCTACGTACTCTATCTCGCAGCGCGGGAGTAACCAGGAAACCATGGCCACTCTGCTCAACCCAGGTAACAAGGTCTGGGCTTGTGTCACCCGACACTGGAGGGGGCAATAGGTGGTTCAAAGACAAGAAGTCAAAACATGGGCACAAGTATTCTCTCTATTCTCAAGTATTCTACTTCTCCTATCTCTAAAAGTTCTGGCAGAGCACATTACTACTTGGGTTGGGACTCTCGTGACATCCTCCAGTCTACTCCTCTGAGCTTACTCTACTTCTTGACACGCAACCAAGCCAGCAGGGCTTTATTTATGGTAACAGGATTCAGTGATTATTACTTAAACACCGACACAGTAATTGCACCTTCCTTGGGTCAACTCCCCTTTCTGCGGGTGGCGCTACCAGTAGTCCAGGTGGGTCACAACTCCACTCCGGACAACCGTGATAACCACCCATGGGGCCCTCTCACAGCCCGGCAGGTCACCGACCACAGGAGAAAGGGTATAGCTCGCCACTCTAAACTAAAAGCAGGTGTGCCTCCATACCTTTGTGTCCACCTGGAACTGGCATCACGACAGTATAACATCTGGCTGAGCTATATCTTGACCAACCACCACAGCAGTGGCGTCACACAGTACCATCTGGCAAGTGACTGGTCAAGCCTCACAGCAGTGCACCACATTTGCACATAGGATAGCTTCTGGCCTAATGTTAGTTCAGCTGACAATTATCTCTCTCAATCCCTTCATACAGGCAATCATTCAGGTAAGCTGCAGAAAGGACTACTCAGCTTGGTTTATCTCTTCCAGAACAAAAGGCTAAAAGGTCCCCATACATTTTAGACTATTATCGGCCGTACCCACTGCTCGCAATATTAGTTGTATAAGGCTGTCCCAAACAACGACCAAGAGATGATGTTAGTGGTGATAGGGATTGGTCGTGATCGTGTCTGACCCCTTTGTTCAGGGAGAGCAATCTCACTGCGGCTTACCCTTCCCCATAAAGTATATAGAGAGTTGGGAGGCCCCCATACATTAGACAGTTGGCCGCTCAAGTGCTTTGTTTCATTTGATATTAATTTATCTGCAGTAAATCCAACACATTCAGACCTGATCTTATGTAGCTTTAAAAATCTAAAGCTTTAAAGAGGTTATCCAGCGCTAGAAAAACATGGCCACTTTCCCCCTACTGTTGTCTCCAGTGTGGGTGGGGTTTTGAAACTCAGTTCCATTGAAGTAAATGGAGCTTAATTGCAAACCGCACCTGAACTGGAGACAACAGTAGGGGGAAAAGTGGCCATGTTTTTGTAGTGTTGGATAACCCCTTTAACAGGAGCCCTCTTGTGAGTGCTGTCACAACATTGTATAAATGTGTCAGCAGGAATTACCCAGGACAGAAATATGGGATCTGCAGCCATCATACACATTGCAGTATCTGACACATTATGTCCTTTATAATTACAAAAAAAAATCTATTAATAGGGGACGCAAGGCTTTGAGTCTTTACCATCTCAGGATCATTTTGACCAACCCTATTTTTAATGCTGAATGACCTAAAGAGATCTAAACAGATCTGGTCGATAACATATCAGCCAGTCAGGTCTGAAAGCACTGGACATCATTTTCACCACACCACAATGGATGTGACACAAAGCAGATATGTATATATATAGCATATATCTATCTATATGTGATAAGGGTGCAGACTTCTAAATTTAATTCAAAGGGTTTAAACTAAAATCTCAGATAAATGATGAAAATGGTGTCACTGCTTAAAGTGACACTGTCATCCCCTTTCTGTATGAGGACTTCTCTACACAACTGTAAAGCCTAAATCCTGCAGTTTTCATACTTTAATTTATAATAGATGTATTGGTGCTTGGTCCAGTGAAAAATGCTTTTTATAGTCGGTGGATTGTGCCAACTAGATGGAGCTTCACGACTGCTGTGCGATTTCGCCCCGCCCACTTTGGTGGCATAGGCGCCGCCCTCCAAGGAATGGGCCGGTATAGAGGGCTAGGGCTACCCCCCTCTAGACGAAGATGATATCACGAAGGGTGGGGCCTACAGCGTCAATGTGGCTGGGGCAAAATGGCACAGCAGTCATGAAGCCCCACCAAGGTGGCACAATCCACAAACGATAAAAAGTATTTTTCACTCCAAGAAATTTAATATAAAGTAAGGTAAGAAAACTAAAGGATTTAGGCTTTACAGCTGTGTAGAGAAATTCTCATATAAAAAAGGGGGTGACAGTATCACGTTAAAATCATTGTAGACCCAACTGTTTATAATGGGCGGCCTACCCAATCACTAGGAGAGGCACCAGGAGGCATAACCTGAGGACAACTAATAAACTGTAACAAACTCTGCTGTGACAAGTGTTAGGTCAAGATGGCTTTCTAGCCTCAAAGATTTGAAAAAAAAAAAAAGAATTGCAGAGTGTCTATAGTAGACAGTTAAGGAGCGTTTATTATACAATGATGACTCGGCAACCTAAACGTATTATGAATTAAAAAGACACCAAACAACATATATTATAGACTGAAATTGTGTAATATAGGACTTCAGGTAACATCTATGTTATCAGGATTAAGCTACTTCTGTATTCAGATCCTGGAAATGTCAAATGACAACCAGATGACAGTATATAGTGTTAGAGTTTTGCTGTATATGATCATATCACAAGCCCTTCAGATATTCGCAGTCATCCTGTGATACTGACACGTGTCTCCCACATGGGATGTGCAGCTCCGGGGACATATGGACACAAGCTGCAGTCTCATTATTTAGGGTTATTACCAGTCAGAATTAGAAATGTTTTCCTGGACAAAGAATCTGCATCCTCTGAGTAAACATGGTTTCCATGCGCCGCTGTAAGTGTGAGGATTTACTAAATGCCGAGGCCAGGAGAACAATATCAGGTCCTGAGTGATCAGCTCTGAGGCCGGGGTTGAGCATTTGTCAATATCCCTTTGTGTGGACGAGCGGTAAATGTGTTTGCGTAGGTTTTGTGTACACAACAGATGGACCGGAGAGACACAGCCACAAAGATCATCATCTGTCAGGGTCCATCTGCCGGCAGAATGTCTCCCGAACATCAGTTGTCCCAAGACTGCTGACAATTCACAAGAAAAGTGTAAGACTACTGACCAGGCAGATGACCACTGAGAAGATCACTACTAACCACGAACAGCATAACAGCCCAGGTACCATAACATAACAGTCTCAGAACCATTCTTAAGCCTAAATTCTGGACATTTCGGGGGAGATTTATGAACGTATGTAAATATACACTTGGTGTAAACTGCCCACAGCAGCCAATCACAGCTCAGCTTTCAGCTCTGGTAAAATATAAGAGGAGCTGTGATTGGCTGCTGTGGGCAGTTTACACCAGGTGTATATTTACACACGTTCATAAATCTCCCCCTTCATATCTAATAGTATAAAGAACTTCTTGGTGGTCTCTCCCCTCAAAAATGCATGTTATTAATGGTGGACAGTGCTCTACGATGCCCACATCGGCACCATAGAACCTCCCTCCATGATGTCATCTGGGCCCTCCGCAACCATTGGAATGGGCCGAACTAAAGGCCTAGGCTTCCCCCCTCTAGGTCACCCATTCCAATTGCTGCAGAGGGGGCGGGGCCCGATGACGTCATGGAGGTGCAAGGTCTACGGTGTGGTGAAGATACGGGGCACCATGGCTGTTAAGCACCGCCCCTACAGCACTGTCCACCAACAATAACATGCATTTTTTCAGGGGATAGATCACCAAGAAATCCTTTATATGGTAAGATATGAAATGTTCAGAATATAAACTTAAAGGGGAATACCAGGTAGAAGTGAAAATAAAATTAAAAAAAAAAACCTTCTGCAGAAGCATATAGCATTGCTTATCTGTCTAACCCAGTTTTGAAACTACCAAAAATCCATTTGTTGTAGAACATCTAGGCTGTGTTCACACATTGCAGTTTCATTGTGTTACTGAATTAATTGCATTACTTTATCATTTCATTGTGGTCCCGACCACACAGCGCGCTGTATTCTCTACCTGTAACACCAAACAGCACGCTGTATTCTCTATCTGTAACACCACACAGTACACTGTATTCTCTACCTGTAACACCACACAGCGCTGTATTCTCTACCTGTAACACCACACAGCACACTGTATTCTCTACCTGTAACACCACACAGTACACTGTATTCTCTACCTGTAACACCACACAGCGCTGTATTCTCTACCTGTAACACCACACAGCACACTGTATTATCTACCTGTAATACCACACAGCACACTGTATTCTCTACCTGTAACACCACACAGTACACTGTATTCTCTACTTGTAACACCACACAGCGCTGTATCCTCTACCTGTAACACCACACAGCGCTGTATTCTCTACCTGTAACACCACACAGCACACTGTATTCTCTACCTGTAACACCACACAGCACGCTGTATTCTCTACCTGTAACACCACACAGCACACTGTATTCTCTACCTGTAACACCACACAGCACGCTGTATTCTCTACCTGTAACACCACACAGCACACTGTATTCTCTACCTGTAACACCACACAGCACTGTATTCTCTACCTGTAACGCCAATATTGGAATAAAGTAAAGACATTTTTTAATTCATATTTTTTTTTCTTCTTATCTTCACACACATATTATGATCGAGCATCTTTGAAGTTGAGCCCCACAATAAGGACTTTATCCGATATTATCTTACATGGCATATACTGTTTATGCCTCGTTTTCTGTCCAGGTGGGATTGGCAGCATTGAACTGAGGTCGGCTCTCTCTTTCCCCAGACTGTCATGCCATGTAATGGCCTGTTAATGCCCTGTTATGCGGACTGTGTTCTTGTCACTGCAACAATGACTGGGGCACAATGTCAATTCTTTGAGCGGAGAGGCGCTGAGAGCGGAGGCGCGCAAGCCCTCCCATTCAAACAGATAGAAGGCAGGATTCGGCAAGTCCGCGCGGGGGAGTTACCCATAGTGTGAACGCCGATTCCATAGTGTGAACGGGCCCTAAAACTGTCCACTAGTGTCACATGTAACCTATTATTACCTTCTTGATGTTGTATTCTGTGTGTGTAGTGATAAAGTGTGCATGTGGATATAGCCATGTACAGATAAAGATAATTTTTTAGTCTGGGCCGTAAATAATGTAGTCCACCACTGCCCGGTCGTATTCCCCATCCACCTCATACACATATACAGCACTAAACAACATTACTGCAGAGAACGCCAGGAGTAAGGAGCCACACAGATTTCTAGGCAAAGGGACAACATAAGAATAAGAAAAGCTTAGAGAGAGAATACATGATACAGCAGGACCCCCACAATGTACAGCTGGGGAGACTACAGTGCAGCAATGTCATATTTTATATATGAATTAACGGCCCCTGCATTATAGATGATGAGTGAGATGAGAGAGAATGGGGGCTGGGGGGTATGTAGGAATGGGGCATGCTAATGTCTGCTCTCTGGCCGTAGACGGCTGCGCTGCTGTAAATGCTCATGAATAAGGAATCTACCCACTATGGAGCATAGTCCTCGTGTTGGTGAAGGCCCCGGCCCCTGTCAGGATTACAGAACAATTGTTGCTCCACTTTCATAGGAAAAAGGTTTCTAGGAAATTTCAAATGACCATGTCAGAAAAAAGTGAGGCATTCATGGAACATGCAGGCATCTGCTCCCACCCCCAGCCTCCTAGACAGAGCCACAACATAAGTGACAATGATCCAGAGCCCGTAATAATCAGAAATAATCACTAATGGGTCATGTAGTAAGTATAATACGGATGAATTAAGGAAGCAAGTTCCAGCTGGACTGTGGGGAACCTGAATCAAAAACGCGGAGTCCATTTAGAAAGTGTGTGTGTGTTATACTTGTGTGACTGAAACCTGCCACAGTAAAATTCCTTTAATCTTTCATTCTACCGCCCATAACGTGAAGGTGTGTGCTGCTACACCAATGACCTAGTGTCTTAAGTCCCACTGGAGACAGAGGGGTAAATATAAAAAAAAAATTATTTCCAAGATACCAAAATTGTTAATACAACTCTGGAGTAAAAAGAATTTTATAAACTTGAAGAAGTTTTTTGGGGCTTTCTTTTAAAGTTAAATATGTTCAGTCGGGGGTAAAAAAACAAGAGGAAATATGAACTCGCCTGTCCTGATCCCCTTGCTGATGCCGTTCTGATGATGACCAGTTGCAGTGCAGCATTTTCTTGTGGCAAAATCAAGTAGGGGGGCAGTAGGGGATTTATACACTGTGTTTATGAGATGGGGAAATTAGATTGTGAGCTCTGTGGGTCAGTAATGCATTCTGTTAAAAATGGAGATTAGATTGTGATTTTATGGAGCCAGGGATGATAGGAACGACACATTGTGTGAGATATGGAGATCATGGTGTCTTTTCCCAGGGCCAGGGATGATGGGAGTGATACAATATGTGAGATAGGGAGATCATGGTGTCATTTCCTAGGGTCAGGGATGATGGGAGTGATACAATATGTGAGATAGGGAGATCATGGTGTCTTTTCCTGGAGCTAGGGATGATGGGAGTGATACAATATGTGAGATAGGAAGATCATGGTGTCATTTCCTGGAGCTAGGGATGATGGGAGTGATACAATAAGTGAGATAGGGAGATCATGGTTTCATTTCTTAGGGTCAGGGATGATGGGAGTGATACAATATGTGAGATAGGGAGATCATGGTGTCATTTCTTAGGGTCAGGGATGATGGGAGTGATACAATATGTGAGATAGGGAGATCATGGTGTCATTTCCTAGGGTCAGGGATGATGGGAGTGATACAATATGTAGGAGAGGAAGATTAGAGTATAGTCTTCCGGGTCCAGAAATGAGTTAAGTGATACAATATGTGGGAGAAGAAGGTTAAAATGCCATCTCCTGTGGCCAGGGATGATGAGAATGATGCTTGCGTGTGCAATGAGAAGATAGGGTTGTCAGCTCCAAGGGCTAGAGAAGTGATATCTTGTGATATATAATGTGATAGAGCATCCAGTAAATCCTGATCACGTTATAGGGCCATTGTTGCTGAATGCCGAATTAGCAGGTCTTCTGGACCATCAGGTGGGGGATAAATAAAACTATAAATGGAGACTCCTAGGGCAGAGACATATGAATACGAAGGATGAGCTCTGAAGAGAAAGGTGAGGAGATAGCGCTGCGCTCAGACACATTCTCATCTTGGCTTCATCTATGAATGCCTCTGAATGAATCCTTATGGACAATGAGCCGTGAGCAGAATGGGGCCCCGCACCCTCTAATTCCATTTGTAAATCCTGGAAGAATCATTTGTTAGGGAATAAAAAAACCCTTTGACTTGTTTATTTTTCATTAGGCCTCGCAGTGTAAAGAGAGAAGGTCATGAGTAACCAGGGAGCAGCTCTGATCCGCTCAATGGGGCATTGTGAGCCAGGAAAAAGACCGATAATTAGGTCTGAGACTTCGCTCCATGAGGACCCAGCACGGCCCAGGCGTCCCCGCTAAGGAGAAGATTGGGTAGAGACGACTACACGGCCACTGTCAGCGCTTTACATCCTTGGGACAATAGGAAGAAAGACGGCTTTGTAGGTGATCCGGGGCTTTTATCTTAAAGGGACCTCGCCAGTACTCCTGCAGCCGACCTTCCCTGCGGGCTTCCCTCATGGGCTTTTCATGTGAGATTCCAAGAGTCTCTGTGTGTGGGGAATAAAGACACAGTGTGAGATTGTATCAGAATCGATCTGCTGGAAAATGGCTCCATATGGGGGGTACAATGATGTATGGAAGAGAAAAAAAAATCATTGAGATCAGCGGAGGAAGCAGGGGAAAGGTTCTTTAAATTACGCCACTACTGAATAGAAATATGTAGAATCCAAGAAATGGAAAATAATACAGAATAAAAAAAAGAATTAGCAACAAAGAATACCGCCCACCACAGAAACGGAAATATACATAAGAATTGGGGGTATATCCTAGAAAAGAGACAGAAGAGAAATGTAAGAGCTAAGACACCTGCTAATACTTCATCCAAAGGGTCTCGGATGGAGTAGAAATAAGAGAAATAAACAGAGATTCAATTGAACAGCAAAATTTCTTTACTTCACACCCTCGAGAGCAGGGACGATGAGTCCTAAGCACAATGCACATTTTTCAGAAGTTCTCCCAGTATCTGATTGGTCCAGTAAGTCCTAACAAAAGCAGGACAATGTAAGTTCTCATACCAGGAAGAATCTACAAGACTGAGGTGCTTGTCCTTCACTGAAGACAGATGGAAGCTGCTACCACATTGCTTTTGTTGTTCATATCAAGGAACCATCATGTAGCCGGTCACCTATCACACATTCATCATCCCTGATACACAAGAAAGTAATTTTACTTCCCAGTCTCTACAATGTTGATGTAAAGACATTTGTACAGATATAGAGGAGTTAATCAATCACCCGGAAAAAACGAACAAAGATTCAGAACCGTGACGGATGATCCCCGAAGATACTGATCAGGGTGATGTCTGCTCAGCTGTCATCTCATCATGTCTGTGCTCCTGCACCAGGTGTCACCTAAGAGCTGTGCACACAATGGCTACCAGAAATGGGCTCTGTTCACACTATTGTTTGAGGCTCTTTTTGGAGTCTGCAAATCTGACTGAAAGAATACCATGGTATGCAGCATTGTTTTTTCTATCATAATGACACAAACATAGATGGAACCAGACGGGCCTTAATATAGGTCATTAGGTTTCTTCTGGCACCAGTGGTACCCTGTGTGTAATGGATCTAGCAGAATCTTGCGACTTTAGGCTGGCTTCACCCTCACAACCTATATATATTCCATATCTATTGGTGAATCCCTTACATGCTAAACACAAACTGCGCAGACTCCATTGGTTTCAATTAGGTCCTTCGGGTTTCAAATATTTTCCCAGAAAAAGTGGAGCAGCATACTGCCCTATTATGTCTGAAGAGCCTAGCCTTATAAAGAGAAACCTCAATGGTAGCGTGAACATCTGACAAAACCTCAGATGTGGCAGACCTGCAAAAGATGAGGAACAGGCGATACCTGCAATGGGACAGACACAGCACAGAATCAGTAGGCAGATCCATGCTTGTTGACTACATAAGAGTGACAGGTACCAGAAGCATCAAATACTGGAGGAAGGTCAACAAAAGTGGAGCACATCAAGAGGTCATGTATACATTTAGGGGAGAAAAGAGGGGTCAAAATCTAATGGGCGAATGTATTTATTTATTTTTTGGTGTTTGAAGGCACCTGATAAAGTTCTATTATATCTGATGGGGTTATATACAACATCTTATTCACATTATAAGGTTGGAGTACCACTGGACTGACAGTATATGTTGGCACTTCAAGGTATGCCACAATGTGCTAGTTAACAGAGGTGGAGTTGTCTTTTTAGGACACACAAAAGACAACCAATGACAAGCCTAAATTATAAAGTAAATAATTATTAGTCCTATTTTAGACAACACTGCTGCTTGCAATCTTCCTTATCGCCTCTTCTTGCGCCTGAGTATTATTTATTCCTCACTTACAAACTATGGAATTTACATAGTGGCCCTTTGATATTTAAAGTGTTACAGAAGCAAATATTTCTGGCCTTTATAAATTGCTGTCAGGTTCCAGGTTTATTCATTAAAGGAAGGTCCTGATACTAACATTCACATGGCCAAAACAGGGTAGAAATGTGCAAATTCCCAGTACTAGAGCATTGTATAATTTCCAAATAGGAGCAGTAATGTGGATGCCTTTTGCGACTCAGAATATGCGTCTGTGGAGACACTGACAGCAAGGTAAACACATCTATCTCCCCATCTCCTCGCCATGTTTGCCAGGCTTTTGTGAACTGAAGATTTGAAGAGAAGTCGTTCTGCAGCCATTCTCCTGCACCTGGTCATTTTCATTCATCCCGTAATGAAATTCCCAGCTCTGGAATGTAGAGAGTTTGAGGATAGAGATTCCGTCTTGTTCTTCCTATTAGACATTATCCGGCCTCGTAAGACACCTTAAATATCAAACATGAGAACTGACAACTGTGAACTCTCGAACTATGAGATCTAATGAGATCCCATCAAATACTATCCAACACCATGAAACAATTAGATTCTATAAGATCCCATAAGATACTAATACCGACAGACACCATAAAAGATCATCAGATCCCATAGGACAACATCAAAAACCACAGGACCTCTATACGATACTATCCAACATCAACATACACCACCAGGCACCGTAAGACACCATTAAACATTATGAGACCCCTATCAGATACTATAAGATGTAACGCCTGGAGTAGTGGATCCACTGGACCGGCACCAGCGCTGGCACAAACCTCACCAGGGAGCGGAGTCTAAGGGGCCGCTGGTTTTCACCAGAGCCCGCCGCAAGGCGGGATGGACTTGCTGCGGCAGGCGACCCCCAGGTCGCTACCCCTGGCTTGGTTGCTGGTGACGGCAGGCGAGGCGTGGCAGGAGCAGTAGGCAGGAGATGGCACTGGCAAAGGTCTGCAGGTGAGAGCGCACGTGACAGGCTGAACGCAGGAACAGATGGAGTGACAGGGAAACAGGAACCAGGAACAGGGACTAGGGACCGGGTAACGGATAGGACTCAGGAACAGGGACTGGGACCAGGTAACAGATAGGACTCAGGAACAACAGGGGGCTGGGCCAAACGCTATGGGAAGCATGTAGAGGCTCCAACACTAAGGACAGGGCATGCTGGGATTTATAGGGGAGTGATTGGGTGCAACTACCAATTAGGAGCGCACTGCCCCTTTAAATCTGAGACAGCCGGCGCGCGCGCGCCCTAGGAGGCGGGGACGCGCGCGCCGGCCGGCACAGCGGGAGACAGGAGCGTGGAGAGGTGAGGCGCCCCCCGGGGCCGAGGTGACAGCAGCGCCGGGTCCCCGACTATGGACACCGGCTGCTGCATAGGGCAGGTAGCGGTCACGGCGGCGGCCCGGAACGCGGGACGCCGCCGCGGCCGTAACAGTACCCCCCCCCTTTGGCCTCCCCCTCTTTCTTGCCTGCAAATGGCACAGGAAGCCACAAAGTCTTTGACATCTTGGGATAGGCTGGGCCACCAGTAGTGGCGAGAGATCCGTTGGCCGGTCTTACGGACTCCCGGGTGCCCGGCCTCCAACGAGGAATGTCCCCAGTTCAAAATACCTCTTCGAAGCGCAGGGTGAACATGAGTCTTTCCGGGGGGTACTCTCTGAAGAGTGGAGGTGACGACTGGTACTAGGCGATCAGGCGGTATAACGTGGCAAGGGACCTTCTGTAAGTTCTTCCGGTGGTGAGAGGACACGACCTTAGTCTTGGGCACGGGGAGAGGGTACACCTCGGCAGAGAAGGCATCCGCCGAGTCTTGGTCTTCTGCCGGTAGGCCGGATAGAGGCTTGGCCGGGACAGGAAATGACATAATACACTTGGTCTGAGGCGACTTGAGACACTGGTGGGAACAGTCCTGACCCCAACTGAGAATCTCCCCGGTTCTCCAGTCCAGCTGAGGGGCATGTTCTTGTAGCCACGGGAGTCCCAGGAGGACCGCGGGGGAAGAATGGGGCAGGACGTAGAAGGATATCTCTTCTTGATGTGAAGGACCCACCTGGAGGACTAAAGATGCGGTCTGGTAGTACACACGGTCGGTAAGAATTTCGCCTGTGACCGAGGAGATAGTCAGGGGCCTGGCTAGTCGGGTCACGGGTAGCCGCCATCTTTGGACCAATGTTGCCGCAATAAAACTGCCTGCTGACCCAGAATCGAGGAAGGCAGTAGTCTGATGATTTTGTCCTGAGGGAGTCCGGATGGAAACTGGCATAGACAGACTTGGAATGGTGGCATTCACACCTAGGGACACCTGTCCCACCGGACCTAGGTGCGAGCATTTTCCGGATGTTTGGGGACGTAGGGGACATCCCAGCCGGAAGTGATCGGAACCACCGCAATAGAGACAGAGATTCTGCTCCAGGCGCCGGATTCTTTCATCAGGCGTCAGGTGAGCCCGTTCCACCTGCATAGGAATCTCAGGAGAGGGTTGGGACATCGAAAGGTCAGGATTCTGGAAAACTGGCGCCAGCTGGGGATGGCGACGGGAACGGGTTAGTAAATGTTCATGCCGAACCTCCTCCTCCCTCTCCGAAAAACGAGTATCAACTCGGGTGGCCAGTAGAATGAGTTCGTTCAGGGATGTAGGCAGGTCTCGGGCAGCGAGCACGTCTCTCACACGACTAGACAGGCCCTTCTTGAAGGTGGCCAATAGGGCGGCCTCGTTCCAGTCCAATTCGGCTGCCAGGGTGCGGAACTGGATGGCGTAGTCACCAACAGAGGAGCTGCCTTGAGAGAGATTGAGGAGAGCAGTCTCGGCTGAAGAAGCACGGGCAGGTTCCTCAAAGACGGAGCGAAACTCAAATAGGAAGGCCCGGAGATTGGCAGCAACTGGATCATCACGGTCCCACAGTGGCGTGGCCCAGGCCAGGGCTCTACCTTCTAATAGGCTGATGATGAAAGCCACTTTAGAGCGCTCGGTGGAAAACTGACTACTCAAAAGTTCAATGTGCATGGTGCACTGAGTCAGGAATCCTCTGCACAACTTAGAGTCCCCAGAGTACTTGCTTGGGAGAGCCAGTCGGAGTGAAGAAGCAGCGTCAGGAGGTGGTGTGCGCTGGGCAGTAGTCTGCTGCTGTAAGGCGGCAGTGAGTTGCTGGATCTGCTGTGACTGTTTCTGGATTTGTTGAGCCTGTTGCGCGACCACTCTGGCGACGTCACGGAGATCTGGCACCTCGCCGGGATCCATGGTTGGAGCCTACTGTAACGCCTGGAGTAGTGGATCCACTGGACCGGCACCAGCGCTGGCACAAACCTCACCAGGGAGCGGAGTCTAAGGGGCCGCTGGTTTTCACCAGAGCCCGCCGCAAGGCGGGATGGACTTGCTGCGGCAGGCGACCCCCAGGTCGCTACCCCTGGCTTGGTTGCTGGTGACGGCAGGCGAGGCGTGGCAGGAGCAGTAGGCAGGAGATGGCACTGGCAAAGGTCTGCAGGTGAGAGCGCACGTGACAGGCTGAACGCAGGAACAGATGGAGTGACAGGGAAACAGGAACCAGGAACAGGGACTAGGGACCGGGTAACGGATAGGACTCAGGAACAGGGACTGGGACCAGGTAACAGATAGGACTCAGGAACAACAGGGGGCTGGGCCAAACGCTATGGGAAGCATGTAGAGGCTCCAACACTAAGGACAGGGCATGCTGGGATTTATAGGGGAGTGATTGGGTGCAACTACCAATTAGGAGCGCACTGCCCCTTTAAATCTGAGACAGCCGGCGCGCGCGCGCCCTAGGAGGCGGGGACGCGCGCGCCGGCCGGCACAGCGGGAGACAGGAGCGTGGAGAGGTGAGGCGCCCCCCGGGGCCGAGGTGACAGCAGCGCCGGGTCCCCGACTATGGACACCGGCTGCTGCATAGGGCAGGTAGCGGTCACGGCGGCGGCCCGGAACGCGGGACGCCGCCGCGGCCGTAACATAAGACACCATAAAACTTCATCAGACCCCATAAGACATCATAAAACTTCATCAGACCCCAAAAGACCCCTATGGGACACTATCATACACCATCAAACACCCCGGGATCCCATTAGACACAACACCCAATCCGTCCCCTTTAAACACTATCAAATACTTTCAGATAGTATATAACCCCATCAGATATAATAGAACTTTATCAGGTGCCATCAAACACCAAAAAATAAATAAATAAACTTGTTCTTTTATTCTAATCTGTTTCTATTTTCTCACTTTATTTTTTTTATTTCACTATTTGTACATTGTTATGGGGGCTGCCATATTCCCTGGGCTATTTTCAACAGGATTTAGTGACATGCTTTACAGCAATACTCATGGACATAGACAGCAATAGACAGACTGTCCCTTTGAGATGCATGTAAAACATCATTGAGCATTCCACAGGTCATTCCACAGGTGACTGGTGTCACTTGATGCTGTCATACGGGACAGATCACTTTACAGCAGCCTCCCCTTTTCACCACAGACAGAACAGGAAGTCTCAGCTTAGTTTTATCCCCAGTGGTGATAATGAAAACTGCAAGATTTCTGGATTATTTTATAATATAGATAGAAAATGGAAGATTAGAAAAAATTTCACCAAAAATTCTTTGAAAATGTTTAACATAAAAACAGTATTTAAACAATAAACACATTCCCTTTAAGCATAAAACACAGTGTCTTACATAAGTGTTCCTGTCTCAGAATCTAATGGTGCGTTTACACAGGCAGATTTATCTGACCAATTTTGGAAGCCAAAGTCAGGAATGGACTTGAAAAGACAGGGAATCTCAGTCTTTCCTTTATTACCTGCACCCTGTTTATAGTCTGTTACTGGCTTTGGCTTTAAAAATCTGTCAGATAAATCTCTCTGTGTAAATGCACCATGAGACTGAAAAAGTGGACTGGTTTGGATGCCAAGCTTATATGACATGGGTAACCACTGATTACTGGTGCCCATTGGTCGATGTGATTCATATAAGTTGGCTCCTCTAGATAGAATTAGCCAAAATCCATTAGCATGGAGTCCATAAGATGTACAATAAGCTGCAGTATTTTTGGTCTATGAAGGAAATCACTAAAAATAAATCTGTAATAATGACTGTAATACTACAGTAAGGAGGTAAAAGTGTCCGATTGAAATCAGGGATCATGAATCAGCACGTGTCATCTGGGTGGTCCCTACCAGCTTCTCTACACCTGCCTTTTTGGGGACAGCCCAGATGGCTCTTTACCCAGGCCTCACTCCTATTTAAAGAGCCTGTTTCTTTTTGAGTGAGCAAGGACCCATGCGTTTTTGTGATAATGTGTTCTTGTGATTCTCCCAATATCCTGACCCATGCCTGTTGGTTGGTTTACTCTTGCTTGCCTGACCCTGATCTTTACCGTTTACCTCTCCTGCCAACTTGGATTATCTGACCTGCCTTGGAAGCTGGCTACCCTGATTAACTACATTGCCATCTCATCTCTGGTAATATGTTGACTTGCTCATTGACACCGTGGCTTGCTGACTACAATTACCCAGCCTGTCCTCCAGGGCCTTGCATCGGCATCGTCTGGTCCTTAAGGATCATCTGCTGCTCACACTGGGACCACGCTTGGGGAGCAACTTGGTGAATTTTAGCCAGAGAAGCTCAGCTTTCATATCTTGATGTGGGATAAATGGTGAAGACCTAGAGCGACATAGACCCTGCTCCCTGGTTTGACCCAAAGCCAGCCCATTTGAGTAGCACAGTGGGTCCACACCTGCTGCCTGTTACAACTCACTTCACTTAAGAGGATGTCACCAGCTTTATAACAAAGAAAATCCTCCAATCCTACATATTAAAAAGAGCAAGGTATAAAAGCTGAACATGACCGCTTCATGAATTTTCCCTCACACACATGGAAGAGAAGTATTTTTTTTTTTTAATTTTATGATGTAATTAACACGTGTAAAACAAAACCTCAGAAAAAGGACAAAAACATAAATTATCCTAGAAATAAAAAGTAAAAAGCTACAGTCCTTACTGGTTTACTTAGACAAGACATGGCCCCAAATAGAAAGCGTATCAAGGGGAAGGATGATACAACTACTTGGTGATAGAAATCCAACATGGAGCATGACAGAAGATGATGAATGTTCCCAGCCAATTCTGTGCCAAATATGGGGAAAATACAAAGAAAACTGGATGACAAATAAAGTAGAAAATACAAGGAAGATGTCACAGTGTCAGGAAAGAACTCACAACAATATTCCTGGAAAATAGAAAATGTTAAGACAACATATGAGGAACGAATGGAGAAAATGGGAGTCAGCGGGTCAGATACATCAATCTGTCTGATAAATGAAGCTCCAGATAAGGCTGTATTCTGTAGAACCTTAGAGCCCCATATACATTACACAGATTAGGCTACTAGACAATCCTCAGGTACTTTGGTGGGCCAATCCAACCCTGATCTCAGCCCCCAGTAAGCAGTTGTAAACGCCTGCTCAGCCAATCACTGCTTTAGGTGGGTCACTACTGCAGGTTGGCTGTGCAGGCATTCTCTGCACGTTGATGAAACCAAGAGAAGGAGATAAGCAGGGACCTGGGGAGTGTCTGACACCTTTAAAAAATAAATAAATAAATATTATTTTGATGAGGGATGTTATGCCAGATTATTCAGCTATTATACACTGTTTTTTTTGTTATCTCTATTAGCAATGAAGTGATGGGTGACCTTTAAGTCTTTGTTCACACCTGCGTTTTAGATTACATTTCCACATGGCAAAATAGTTTACCATATAGTACAATTTTCTCTACCTCACAGACCCCATTAAAGTCAGTAGAGCCCATCAGCACCACTGCTGTTATGCCACAGATCGTTGGGCCACCATCATTGTTCTTGTCCAGTGATGGAGTAGAATAAATAAAATAACTAGCAGACATGTCAGTAAAAAATGTGTGGTACTTAAACAAGTGTGGTTTCTGTCATAGAAGGTAACAGTGAGGCAGAACAATTATTTATTTCTGACACCAAAAACCTTTCCACAAATTACAGAATTTTATTTAGCGACACTTAATTTACATATTTTGTTTCCCCAAAATATATTTTAACACATAGACTCCCCTACATCCTGCATGTTCTCCAGAGCTCGCCCCATTGCTCAGCATCTTCCACATTCTCCTCCAGAGGTCTTGCCATTGCTCGGCATCCTCCGGGTTCTTCTCAAGAGGTCGTACCATTATTTGGCATACTCTACGATGTCCTCCAGAGCTTGTCCCATAGTTCAGCCTCTTCCATGTTCTCCAGAACTCACCCCATCCTCCACATTGATCACCAAAGGTCACAACATTGCTCAGAATCCTCCACATTCTCCAGAGCTCACCCCATTGCTTGATATCCCCCCCACATTCTCCTCCAGAGCATGACCCACTGCACAGCTTTCTCTATGCTCTTCCAGAGCTGTCTTCGTTGCTTTGCATCCTCCACGTTTTTTCTGCAGCGCTTATGCCATTGCTCAGCATCCTCCATATCCAGAGATTGCCCTGGAGCTGCTGTAAGTAGTTGGCAGCTCATTGTTTAACCTTACAAGGAAAGGAGGGGGAATACTAATGATTGCTTTACAGGCCTCTGGAGAGGAAGGTGTGAGGGAGGCTTTAGATATGTCAGACTCTGGAGGATAATAAAAAGCAGGCTCTGTGGGTGGCAGTTCTATAGACATCTAGTGATATATAATGAAAAACAGACATTCCTCCTCCCTGGCCTCCATCACTAGAGACCTGATATCTAAACACTTACATTTAACCTACATTACCCTCTCATAAACCTACATACGGGTCCTATGACTTACTCTGAATTACTCTGCAAATGCTCACCACGTGTGTCTTCATGATAGAGGAACTGAGCCAACACTGGACTGTGCAAGTGTAACCCAGCTCTAAGGACCCTATTACTCAGGGCAATTATTGGGCCAATGAACCACCAAGTGCTCATTCATCAGTTGACCGGGTGAAGAAATGAAGATGAAGAAACCATTGGCCATTGGCCTAGAGATGCAGATGCAGATCAGACATCAAAATCTTAGGAAAAAGATAATCTCAAAGCAAATACTACAATCGCTGAGCAGAAATTATATATAATGTTATCTCAGAACATGGGTTATAATGTCAGAACTTGGGTAAAATTTTTGCATAGGATAGTGTTACCATATTCTATTTTAGTCCAAAAGTTATTTTGGAACAAAATCTCCTGGGACTTTGGAGTGGATTTCATGTGGATTTCTGCATGGAATACTCGGTCAAGCGGTTTAGAATGTGTGCAGGAACTCGGTCAAGCGGTTTAGAATGTGTGCGGGAACCTACATACAGGTGGTTAAAGTTGTGTCATAGTTAGAGATGAGCGAACCGGGTTTGGGTTCGAGTCCATCCGAACCCAATCGTTCGGCATTTGATTAGCGATGGCTGCTAAACTTGGATAAAGCTCTAAGGTTGTCTGGAAAACATGGATACAGCCAATGACTATATCCATGATTTCCACATAGCCTTAGGGCTTTATCCAACTTCAGCAGCCACCGCTAATCAAATGCCCAAAGTTTGGGTTCGGATGGACTCAAGCATGCGCGAGGTTCGCTCATCTCTAGTCATTGTATTTATACGCCACAACTTTATCATCAAAATTTTAAGCTTGCGAGGAAATCTGTGAGCACATGAACTATCTGGATTTGTAACAGGTTTGCATACTGTGACTCTTAAAAGCAATCATTATCATTAGTCAAATCCTAAGCATTATGGCATCCCATAAAGCTCCCATAAAATTGAGGTAGTAAACCTCTAAATTGAGAAACACAGATCTTTGGCCCAATAGAGAGAGGCATGTCATTCCAGGATTTCAGTTAACAATCATTAGTTCTGGGGTGTAATTACGTTCTTTGCCAGTCACTGACAGCTGTGGCGCCTCGGAGAGTCCCTGTCGTGATGCGAATACTTTTGAGCTGCGCTGAAAACACCTGGATCCCATCCATATGCCCCGCGGGAGAAAAAGGCAGATATCAGTGTTTTGCACCCCCAAGGCACACAGGAAATATCACCTTATATCAACATGAAATATGAAATGGCAAATGTATTTTAGGGCTAAAGCTGTACATACATCATTTAGGCTATGTTCACACTACGTATCTTA
This sequence comes from Dendropsophus ebraccatus, assembly GCF_027789765.1. Classification (NCBI taxonomy): domain Eukaryota; kingdom Metazoa; phylum Chordata; class Amphibia; order Anura; family Hylidae; genus Dendropsophus; species Dendropsophus ebraccatus. The sequence goes on along the minus strand of NC_091468.1, from coordinate 57,592,902 downwards.
CCGGCCGTAGTGCAAACCGCAAATATACGCACGTAGTTTTGAGGTTGATGCGTTCGCTTGAAAGTATACGATATACGGCCGCACAATGCACACTACGTATGAGCTTACGGCCGGATCGTATACGGCGCCGTGAAAAATGAACAAGACCATTGTTTGAGGACGGAAATGTTCCAACTCACGGCCATGGATTTCCATGCGGTTCCGTACGGAGTACTTATTTCAGCCAAATTGAACGTGATTTTTAGATCCAAAAGGTTCTGTGTGGTTTATTGGGCTGGGCGAAGATTTCCAAGTAAATGACCTGTTTCAGATCGCTTCGACACAAGCTAGGGAAGCATAACTCTACTACGGGCGTATGTTCGCGGTTCGCCCGCATGTTCGCAATCCGGCCGCATGTCTATATTTCCCATGGCCGTACTTTTAGCCGCACATGTACGGCTGCGTACGAACTACTGCCGGACTCATATAGTACGTAGTGTGAACACAGCCGGGTAAAGCTGCGCAAGACAAACCGCACCCTGAACAAAACATAAAAGAATACATAATGTATGTGATACTATAGGAGGATACCTATTTAAGAAAATGAATATATAGGAGCAGGCATATACAGGGGATACATATATGGGAGGCTGAGAATATAAGAGATACATATAAAGGATGAGTATATGAGGATACATAGATAAGAGTCAAAGAATATAAAGGGTACATATATAGGAGGAGGTGCATATAGAGGATATATGTATAGATATATGTAAGACATGTATATATGGTATAAATATATACGAAGATTAATATATAGATGATGCATATATAGAAGAATGGGTACTGTATATAGAAGATAAATATATATAAGGGCGAGTATATAAGAATACATATATAGGAGGATGACTACATTAGGATACATATATACAGAGATAAGTATATAGAGGATACATATGTTGGTTTTTTATATAGGGGATACATATATGGGAGGATGGGTATATAAGGAGACATAGTACTGTATATAAAGGATATGTACAGGATATGTAGCGCTCTGGAATTAAGGGCGCTTTATAAATAAATAAATAAATAAATAATATGTATATAGGATGATATACGGGACACCTATGAAAAAGGCTGAGAATATAGTGGCTACATACATAGGCTTAGTATATATGGGATTAATATATGGGAAGGTGGGTACCTTGGGATACATATATATGAGAATGAGTATATAGTATATAGGAGCTATCGTAGCCCTGGGCCTGGTCAGCTCTCCACACAGTCTTTGGTGTTGTGTGCGGACAGCTGGGATGTAAAGCCCTGCACCATGAACACAACCTCATTTCTCAAGAAGATTCATTGGTTCTGGCTCCTTGTGTGGCACAGAATATGATAGGTGTTGTGTGTTTTTCCTCAAAATGCTGGTGTAACCCTATGACAGGGGTCAACTGTGAGGAGTAGGCCTGCAGCTCCCATCCCCCAGCTCTAGCCTGGTCTGCTTTGCTATCTAAGGTCACATCCAGCCTCTCCTTATAATAAAATGTCAAATTTCTGTGATAACATTGGAGTGATTGCAGATCGGGTCTCTGAAGCGGCTATTACCATCCCATGAAGCAGGGGCTTACTGTGTGCAGACACGTCACATAAATCTACATGATGAAATCCTGACTGCGATAAATTAAGAACGTGAGGAATAACTCTCTTCATCCATGTTCAACATCTTCATGGGCCAAAGGGTTTTAAGAAACCATATCAAAGATTTATTGACTCCTATGGTTTCTGAGGCTGGCTCCAATTGTTTTGTTCTTGAACAGCCGCAACCATTTTTCTTTCTTAGGCCATGTTCCCACTCTGTAAGACACCGGCCGTTCCGTGACCCGGCCGGCGTCAGAGAGATGAACTTTACTGCTGCTGTATTTGGATGCGGCCAGAGCCACACGCTCCATTGTGTTACATGTCAGTTTTTTGCAGTGCCACTAGGGATCCCGACCACAGTGTATACTATGTGTATACACTCTGGCAGCACTACGTGAGTTCCGTAGTAATCACAGCTGTTGTTACAACAGCCATGATTATTACGAAAATTACGTAATGTGAACATAGCCTTACAATGTAGATTATAGGATGGCAAGATCTGCTGTCACATGAATAGATATAATAGATGCAAAAATATATCATATATTCTTATCTTCATTCATTCCATCTTACTAGTTAGAATCCCGACATTTTATAAAAAACATCATCCTTGCTCCTTAGCGGTCGTCCCAAACAATTGCATGAAGATGGACAAACAGCCTCAGGTTAGCCTATACCATAACCATAGGAAATGTAAAAGCAACCAATTCCTCAATACCAGGATATGATAATCTCATAATATCCTGTTGTTAATGCATTTTTTTTTCAGATCACTGATGCCTAACCAGGTACCTATAGAAAGAACACATCATGGCGCAAAAAATGACACCTCACACAGCCCCATAGACCAAAATGTAAAAGTGTTATAAGCCTGGGAGTATAGCAATTTTAAGCAACATATATATTTTTAAAAGGTTTTAATTTTTTAAAAGCCATCAAATAAAATAAAAGTTATACAAGTTACATATCGTTGTAATTGTACTGAGGAACTTATATAAGAAGTACCCTCGGGCAAACGTCATAAAAACAAAACCACCCCAAATAAAAAAATTGTGTTTTTTTTTTTTTCCAATTTCACCACACATATAATTTATTTCTGTTTTCACTGCATATTTTAGGCAAAAATTACATCTGTCATTGCAAAGTACAATTAGTGGCACATAAAATAAGGGCTTATCTGGGTCTCTAGGTGGAAAAATGCACGCGCTATGACCGTATATACACGAGGAGGAAAAAAGGAAAGCGCAAAAATAAAAACTGGCCGTGTCCCCTAAGGGTTAAAGGGTGACGGTGGCTTCTACATAACGCAACTTTACATACATAGACAAAAAATAGACATTACAGAGACATACATATAATTATCCATACATGAGGAGTGAGGTCCCTGCTCGCATGCATGAGCTTACATACTATCAGGAGGGGGTGCGAGATAAAATAGCAGAGGGGCAAAGTGCATGATTGTTCTTATGGTCCGGCTATGTATGTTGTGCCAGGTGTAACACCTTACGGGCACACTGGCCCTTTAAATTTGACCAAGCCAACGCAAGCCGTAGGAGGTGGGGATGTGCAAGCCTGCTGCAGAGGAAGCATGACATGAGCATGGATGGGTAAGGGAGCGGCACCCACCGAGGCGGGGGGCTAGACGGAACGAGTGCTCTGGATCATCCAGCATATTATACACCCTCCCTGCAGCAGTTATATTATCAGCTCATTTGACACGCATGCAAAAGGCCACATTTTTACAATAGGATCTCCACTGTATAATGTCGCCTTGCAGTGCTGGAGTTCTGGGTTCAAATCCTACCAAGGGCAACATCTGCAAAGAGTTTGAATGTTCTCTCCATGTCTGAGTAGGTTTCCTCGTACACCCAAGATATACAGATAAGTCAATTTAGATTGTGAGCCCTAATGGAGACAGTGACCAAAATTGATAAACTATGTAAAGTGCTGCAGAATCAGTTGGCACTATACAAATAAATGCATTATTATTTTTATTATTATTATTATTTAACAGAAGGGAAAAGGGAGTCCTAGTTAACAACAAATTCAATGGGGGAATTTATCGAAGTAGTTCTAAATGTGTTTGTATCTACATTATGCCTTTGGCCGTATGAGCATCTTTTCCGTGCACTAAATTAATCAAAATGGCTTACAGACCATCACAAGTTTGGCGCAACTTTAAAAATTGGGATACAGCCTATGGGAAGCTTTCTAGGAATTCACCTAGATTTTGCGAATCGATTTCAATTTCTTTGAAAATGATTAATTAAATTTTTTTAAAAAGTGTGAAGGTCTTTAGCTTGTTAAATTCTTTGGTGCACAATGCCATCTTCTATGGATGTATTGTTGTTGTTGTTTTTATTGTGCTCTGCATTTTGACCTGTATTGAATTGCACTTATATTGTATTTTTTGTACTTTCCCTGTTATTCTTATCCTTCTTACACTGGCATTAGTATGTTTGCCTTTATTTGAAAATCAATAAAACATGTTATTAAAAAAACAACAGCAGCCGGGCACTGAGCAGCCCCTGGGGCAGGAGAACAGCAGAGCGAAATTACGGGTGAGCGGGTGAGGACTCCGCACTGCACCCTGCCCCTCCTCCACCCCACCTACCAGGTAACTACAGTAATACTACTGCCCCTACTGCTATTGCTACTACTACCCCACTCCTGATACTACTACTCCCACAACTAGTGCTACTACTACCCCCACTCCTGATGCTACTACTCCCAATTCTGCTCCCACTAGTGCTACTACTACTCTCACTCCTGATCCTACTACTCCCATTACTATTGCTACTACTACACCCCTATTACTATTGCTACTAACCTGCTCATAGCTTCCATTTAAAGGAGGAAAATTGTGTAAGGTCTATATTAGTAAAAAATAGGAAAATAACAATAAAAGTGGTGGAAAGAGGAAAACCAGAGAGAAGGATGGTGGTAAGAACGAAAGTGCAAGAGATGGATGGTGGAAGGAAGGAAAATGGCGAGGAAGACATTGAAAGAGTGAAAACAGGAGAGAAGGTAGTAAAAAAAACACAGAAAGAGTAGTGAAAAGAAGGAAATCTAAAGGGACTCAGAAGGCACAAGAACTGCTCCTTATGATTTGTTATAGCTGGATACCTTTTAGGGGGTTTACAGAAATTCTCTTTTGGATGGGTTATCAGTGTAGTCTGACATCAGGGAACTTCATTGTTTTTCCAGACACAGTCGGCAGCCTGAAGCACTGCTGTGCAGGAGAAAACTGTGAATGGGGAACCAGCACATTTACCCTTTAATCTTTTGCCATCATCTTTTGTGATGGGAATAACCCATCAATATCTTTCAGATAAACTAATGGTTCTGTCTGTGCTGGGCAGATGTGAAGTCTTCGTACAACTTTCTTATCTGACAGATTAAATGGAATTACCAGGGATCCTGACCAAGGTTTATCCCAAATTATTCCAGCTCACTGAAAGGAGAAGTCCGGTGAAAAATGTTATTAAAGTATTGTATTGCCCCCCAAAAGTTATACAAATCACCAATATACACTTATTACGGGAAATGCTTATAAAGTGCTTTTTTCCCTGCACTCACTACTGCATCAAGGCTTCACTTCCTAGATAACATGGTGATGTCACTTCCTGGATAACATGGTGATGTCACTTCCTGGATAACATGGTGATGTCACAACCCGACTCCCAGAGCTGTGCGGGCTGTGGCTGCTGGAGAGGATGATGGCAGGGGGACACTGAGGGACACAGGGCACTGGAGGGACACTGAGCATCCCCCCGCCACCATCCTCTCCAGCAGCCACAGCCCACACAGCTCTGGAAGTCGGGTCGTGACATCACCATTTTATCCAGTAAGTGAAACCTTGATGCAAAATTAAGTACAGGGAAAAAAAAGCACTTTATGTGCATTTCCCGTAATAAGTGTATCTTGGTGATTTGTATAACTTTTGGGGGGCAATACAATACTTTAAAAACTGTATAACTATATAGTAAGATCAAAGTTATGTTGATTACAATGTTCTTGGACTTTTTTTTTATAATTATTTGGTTTTCTCACACTTTCCATTTTATTAGATGTTGTGTATACTGTATTCTTCTAGATGCACTATGTGTATTTTCAATGTGACATTCCTGGCGGAGATTTCTCTCTTTCTGGGTTGTCCTGTCAACTTGTCATCTTGCTTAAGGAAGGGAAAAGCAAACCTGATCTATCTGGTGGAATGCGGCGTGTTTCATGCTGGCTGTGACAATTCATGTCATATTGCTGGGTTATTGCCTTCTTCCAGCTTGCACCACACAGACAATATCTCTCAGGGAACTCCCTCGCATGCCTTTGGGGATTTATGAGCGTAGTGCCCTGCCATCGGCCTGGGGGATGCTTAATCACCAGGGTCACTGCTGCGTACAGAGGACTCAACTCCTCTCTGGCATCTGTCAGAAAAGCAGAGCCCAAAGAAAATACAATTACAAACAATGGCGCAGCGTATTTATTAAGAAAAAAAACTGGCATAAAACAGGGGCATCAAAAAATTAAAGTTCTGACTTTTAAAGAGGCAGGGGTGTAGAGGGCCGTAGCAGAGTATATAGTTATACTGAAATATACCACCACTGCATATTGATTTGTCTCATGTGATTCTAAGTTGCATTACACTTAAGGACAAATATATCTCCTGACTTTTTAAAATAACTTTTCTTGTGCATAATTTATTTTCTTCCCAGATTAGATAACTTTATTTGTTGAAGGAGTCCACTAAGACCCCCAAGGGAATCAGCTCTGGGGGCTCTGCTCTCCTAAATGCAGGGGCATCCCCTTTCATTAATGTTTAACTAAATGCAGAAATAATTTATGAACTGTTATATATGATTTCTCAGGCTCTCCTTGTATAATACTGTACTGTGGTTGAAAAGCAGAAATTATGAGAAATATGACATAGTATGGACAATTAGGATAGTGTCTGCACATAGAGTGAACCCTCAGCTTGGGTCCTGTGTTGTAGGTAACAGGCAGCGTGTGGTGGAGCTGTGTATGTAATGTCGTTTGTCATGTTCTACACAGCTCTGTTTATTCTGAAAATCCTACATCAAAGAGAGCGCAGTGCCCACATCTGCTGCACCAATCAATGTATAAACATACTACTTGCTCCATAAACATCTATTGTAGCTTTACACTAACAGACCATTCTTCTTCCACCAGGAGAACATACCACATACATGGCCCAGTATTATAGCATGGGTAGATGAGGTCATTCACCACTTAAGTTCCCATGATAAAAAAAAAAAGTACTCTGTGAAGAATATAATTGCAAGAATTCTGGAAACTGAAAAGATTTGGACTTTCTATAAGAAAAGACATACTGACATATACCTGCATGGTGGAGACCAAAAGGCAAATCGGGTGAATGGGGCCTAAAGTTGTGTCTGACATACTCACCATAACATAGGCTGAATGTGCACAAGAGAAGCAGTGTAAACCCTTAAAGGGGTACTCCAGCGGGCGGGCACTTTTTAGCTGGGACCGGGGAGGAGGTGGCTGAGGGAAAAGACGTCCACTCACCTTCCCGGTGACAGCAACAGGTCCCGCATCGCGGCGCTCCGATGCCCGGCCACTTCCTGGTGTCTGACGCGGGCCCGAGACGTGACGTCTCAGGTCCGCTCAGCCAGTCAGTGAAGGAGGCGGGATCCGTTTCAAGTCCGCTCAGATCCCGCCTCTGTCACTGACTGGCTGAGCAGACCTGAGACATATCGTCTCGGGCTCGCGTCAGACACCAGGAAGCGGCCGGAAACCGTGGACCGGAGCGCCGCGATGCGGGACCTGCTGCTGGAACCGGGCAGGTGAGTGGACGTCTTTTCCCTCAGCCACCTCCTCCCCGGTCCCAGCTAAAAAGTGCCCCCCTGCTGGAGTACCCCTTTAAGGCCCTATTACACTGAACGATTATTGGTTGTATTCGGCTGATACCGGCATTATGGTCGATAATCGTCCCGTGTAATAGAAGGCAATGGTCAGCCAACATGAATGATGTCGGCTGATCGTTGCTGTCATTTGTCTTCCAACATATTAAAAGACAAACGACTGCGATAGCAGCGATATGCTTCCGTCACTCCATGGAATAGGAGGCGGGGCAGAAGACCGCTGCTATCCTCTATGGGCTGCCCAGAGGATCTAGTGATCACCTGGGCAGCCCCCCGCAGCTCCTTGCGGCCTTTGTCACTTCTTTGTGGTTAAAGGAATATAACTGTATTGTCAGCACCACTCTTGTCTCCAGTTTAGGGGGAGGGGATGCAATTAAGCTCCATTTACTTAAAGGGGTTATCCAGCACTACAAAAACATGGCCACTTTTCCCCCTACTGTTGTCTCCAGTTCAGATGTGGTTTGCAATTAAGCTCCACTTACTTCAATGGAACTGATTTTCAAAACCCCACCCAAACTGGAGACAACAGTAGGGGGAAAATGGACATGTTTTTGTAGCGCTGGATAACCCCTTTAAATGGAACTGAGTTGCAAATCCCCATTAAACTGGAGACAAGAGTGGCGCTGTCTCTAAAGAAAGTGGCCATGTTTTTTCTAATACTGGATAACCCCTTTAAAACAAAGAAATATCAGTCAGACCAGTCAATACAGGTGTTACACAAGGCACAACGTGTGTTGCAAGGAAATGTCAAAGAGAGGTATCAAAAATTGAGAAGAACGTGATATAACATGTAACTTCTGGCTGGTAGTACTTTAGAGTTTTCTATAATGTTGAGATCAAAAAGTGAGGCAATAAAGAAATCATTGAAGCATTTTGAACAATATGTTTTGAAGAGTTAGGGTGTGTATACACAGAGAGATCTGACAGATTTTTGAAGCCAAAGCCAGAAACAGACTATAAACAGAGAACAGGTCATAAAGGAAAGACTGATATTTCTCCTATTTTCAAATCCATTCCTGGCTTTGGCTTCAATAATCGGTCAGATTAATCTCTCTGTGTTAAGGCACCATTATTTCTTCTCAATAGCCGCAGCAAATTGGTAATGTACTTTACAGCCCCCAAAAATGTATTCGCTTTCCACATCAGCTGGATATAACGTCTTGTGATTTCCTACTCAAGAGATGTAATGTATACTTAGCTTCTGGGTTGGAGGTTTAGATTCCGAGCATGACATACAAGATGTTACTGGGGGTTAAAAACAGGTACGTAAATTATGTAACAGTAATACCTAAAAAAAAAAAAAAATCAGAAGACCCCTTTTTCTGTAAAAATATGTAATATTACTATGATTATTACTTCTAATAAACTAGCATAGAATATTTTAAAAATGCAGATATTGTAGCGCCTCTCCGTGCGACTTTATGCTGACTGTTCCAATCCTTCTTTCATCATTAAAAATGATTTCTTATAAATAACCCTTATTAACCACAACATGCTGACATCAATTCAGCGACAAAACATCTAAAGACAGAAAGACTGGAGGAGACGTCACCATCTCTCATCTTAGAAAAGAACTGACAAAACGTCAGTGAGGAGGCTGAGTTATTATATCATGAGAATCTAAACCACCGCAGTAGATCAGGTTCTTATGTTTGACATCTAATACACATTAGGTAGATGATAAATGCAGGATGTGGTTCTAGAAGACGTCTCACCCTCATTCAAGGAAAGTTTCCTGGTATTTATACCACTGTCCATAGCTTAGTCATTAGGTGGCAAGAGGTTTATAAGGGAAGGCGCTAACATGAAGGTGGGAAGGGTTCAAGATTTGAAATGTAATCAAAATCATCAAGTCAGTAAAGAGTGGCGCAGGCTTCGTCTCAGATATATGGATATATCATGGACTGCTGCTGCATCCTAAGGGAGCGTTGAGGTTATGTCCACACTGAGCTTCTTGGCACATACTTGGATGCGCATTACGGCAACACATCTCACAATATATCGACAATTAAAAAGGGGTGCCATTAAACAGGCTGATATGTTATGGGGGGGAATTACTACATATGCTCCATTTCTTGAATGTATCCTATATCTGTGCGGGACTGAAAATGTGGTAGGCAAACTGTCCCATACAACTCTGTCACAATTAGACAACGTCTGGCTGATAAAAGTCAATGGTCCCACTGCCAACATGGCAGGCGAAGTCGGTAGCCTTTTTTGATGATTTATTAATCAACCTAAAATCCGATGTAAAGTAAAGAGGTTGGCCACTATATAGGTTGATCAGTGTACAGTATTAGTAAGTGTACTCACTGCACTTTTTGAAAGCAGATCCCTGTTTACCTCATAGAGCTAAAATAAGACTCTCCTTCTCCAGGCTATGTCACCTGCTCTGTGGTGATTCTGTTCATAACTGAAGCTGAGCCTATATATGCCTATGGAGGACACAGAGGGAGGGGCATGGTCACATGCTCCTCCATGTTGGCCATCTTATGGACAGAATCACCACACAGCAGGACAGCACAGCCTAAAGGATGGGAGTCTGATTTTAGCTCTATGAGGTACACAGTAATTTGCTGTGAATACACTTACTAATACTGTACACTGAACAGTTTTACTATAAAATGGCCAAACCTTTTAAGCCTATGCTCAATAGCTTTACTATAAGCAATGTTGTTACTTTATGGCAATTTATAGAAATTATGTCTTCAGGTTCATTGGCCCAGTAAGGAAGGATACCATCAGCTTTTGCTCGTCAGCGATGACTTGTCTTAGAGGCAGGAAACCACAACTTCAAAGTCACATTTCTAGGTGAAAGTCTAGGAAGTCGATAGACAAACTTCCTGCATCAGGATGATGGGAGTTATTGGTGCCAGAGGTCACCCACAAAAGGAGAAGGAAGGCAGCTGGTCATGAACTGAAGTCCTGAACCAGTATATACAGTGTGACTCGCTGCATTCAAATGACTGTAAGAACCATAAAGTGTTTATCAGAAGTCTCCAGGATGTTCTGCCATGAACTGCATATGATAGGTAGTAATCTGAAATTGCTTCAATACGACACCAATGAAACCTGACGATATATGCAAAGTAGCCGGGAGTATCAGAAAAAAGAAAATCTTCAGGAAGACCTGGAGCCCATAAAAATAATCTTACCACAAGATTTGCCTCATTGCTTCCCTCTGTTCAGTCATCTGCTTCTCACCTAAGTTATGGTGCACTTCTGTAAGAACTACAAAGAGCCTCTGTTTCCTCATACAGAGATGTTGTACCATACAAGAAACATTATGTGCTATGCAAGACACATGAAAAAGGTCCTGCCAGTCCTGCCAATGTAAATTATCATTCATTATCATTAAACTTCATAGCCTATTGTTTTCTAATAGACTTTATGATACTGAATTAGTTCTTTGTTTGGATACAGGTAAAGCTCAATAATACAGGCCTGTGCAGTACTATTCAATCAATGTCGATTTTAGCCAAATGAAATGTACAGTGTACACCCATCTTGTTAAGCATAGGACTTCCTCCACAGCAATTCATTGTGACATAGATTTTGACATACTTAGCGCTTCTTAAACTGTACGGCGCCCCTCACTGGTAAAGTGCAGCTTACAGTCTGGTGAGGCACAGGGTCATGGAGACAGGAGTGTTGCACTGTGGTGCTGTTAACAGATAAAGCAGTATGTAATAGTGCAGTGTAATATTGGGTCATACAGATGGAGCAGTATGTATAGGTGCAGTATTGTGTTGTGTTATACAAGTGGAGCAGTATTTATTTGTGCAACATAGTGTTGGGTTATACAAGTGGAACTGTATTTATTGGTGCAGCATGGTGTTGGTTTATACAGGTGGAGCAGTATTGATGCTGTGTGGTGTTGGATTATACAGGTAAAACTGTATTTATTTATGCATTATGGTGCAGATTTGGCACTGCTCTGGAATATTTATGTGCACTACATTGTGGTATGACTGCGTAGTAGTATGCATTTGTTGGTGAGACGCCATCATAAACATAGATCACCTGGTGAGGCCCAAGAATAAAAAGTTTGAGAAGCCCTGCACTAGGTGAAATGAAATCGCTCTGCAGGAACATTGGCTCGCTCTGCAGGAACCGAATGGCTTCTCACAGATTTTACCACACTTTAGACTGAGGTTCAGACAAGTCCTGAACAGCCTGTTCTGCTTCATCCCATATGTAAAGAATTTGGATCTGGGGACTGTTAAAGCCAAGAAACAAGGAAAAGTCAGTGCCATAGTCCTGTAGCTGGTCGTCTGCTGTTATAGTCCAATCATGCTCAGGAGTAGACAGTTGTGGGTTTGGATGCGTTAGGGTCCTATTACACTGAGCGATTTTTAACAATTAACGATAAACGATCGCAAGCGAGATTGTTTGTTGTTAACCTGAAATCGTTCACCATATTACACAGAACGATAATCGTTAGATACAATCGTTATTGCGATCGTTACTATGATCGTTTACACCTTCTGATCCCAGCAAAACAATGAACAATGTGCAATTACGCGAAACGATTAGTGAACAAATGCGGAACTTGAGGGAACGAATGTGAAATTACAGCGAACAATTAACAAACAATTAACGATAATTTTAGGTTCAGATCTAAATCAACGACGTTGTTCTGTTTATCAGAACATTTCCTTTCAGAGGATCCCATCTTGATGAATTGTTTCGCTTGATCAAACCATTCTCCATACACTCTCCTCACTATCCTCCGTATACTCTCCTCACTATTTTTCCGTATACACAATGCTACATGGGAAAAACAATGACCAGGTCTCGCTCCAAATCACGCCAATCTTTCCATCTAATGTGGATTCACACCGAATTCGATCGCCTGAAAATTGATTACGGGATTTTATGCTAAGTTATGGGGTCACAGGTGTGATCTCCATACAGGGGAGAACTGATTGTGAGAGGACAGTGGGCCCAGTGTCTTCACCAGCAGAATAGTGGAAAAGGGGAAACTATCTGGATTTATGTGTTATAAAATAAACTCAGCTACACGGACACTATTAGCACAGATTCTAACCTTCAGGATGAACCATAGGTTATAAATGACCAGGATAAAGCTTCACGGTGCAGTATGCTGGGTCGAACTCCTTTTTTTTTACTATCATATGAATACCTATTTACTGAACATGAGGTTGGAAAGTGACAGGAAAGGTGGTCGGAAACCATGGAAACTGTTTTCTGCTCTCCCTTCCCCCAATATCTTTTCCATATCAATGAGCAAAACTAGACGTTGTGCTGACAGTGGGCTGCCGAAAGCTCCCATGAATGGGGAAGGGATCGCTCAGCAGCCGATAACTCTCTGAACCGGTGGAGGACACAACAAGCTCTGCTTTATCCCTGTCATTCATCACATTACGCAGATACCATGTCAGTGTAGAAACAGCCAGCTCAGGTCTAATCATGGAGACCACAAGCTCCACCATTTTTTCAGTATATCACATTGTATTGTTGCTTTTCTAGAGCTATGCCAGCATACACACAGCAAATAAATACCACAAATACAGCCAAACTTTCCAGGTTTTACTCCATTACAGCTAGGTCCATGTATAATACAGAGTAGATGGGAGCATACAGGGCGATCAGCTGGTACAATAGTATCTGTCCAGGACCTAGATGAATGGAGCTGGTCAGCTGCAGGTTATGACAAATCCCAATGTGAACTTAATATCTACAAATATTTACCTACACAAACAGAAAGGTGTGAATAGGTCACTCCAGGAAGCAGTAACAATACCTGTAAAATATTCACATTATTGCTGCTGGGATGACGCTGAAGCCTTAAAGGGATATGACACCTGCAGCTCTTACCATTCTATGTGCTGGACAAATGGATGTAATCTAATACTGTTATCAATCACAAGGTGAGGCTGAATATAGAACAGGTAATATGTTCTATTATTCTCTGTACCTTTAAGTAGAGCAGTACTATCCCCATATAAAAAGGTGGGGCCAATAGGCGATGGGTCATGAATTGCAATGGTTTTGCAGTCAGATATGTTGCTGGGTGCTTTGTCTTGAGTTAGGTTATATCTGCCATATCTGACAGCGCTGCAGAACATGTTGGTGCCGTTCAGAAAAGGAAAATGAATCTATGTTTCTTGACCCTGGGTATACTCACAATGAGTAAATAGACTAGTGAAATGAACAACGAAATGATAAAAAGAAAAATCCCCTTCGATTGCGCAATTCCTTACCAAAAAATCCTCACCAAAAATACCCATGAATCCTTTGTCAATTCCTTGCAAATTCATGAGTTTCAATGTGCAGTGGCATAACATATAATCCACACCAAAAAGCTGACAGGTCAGTTAATGCGGATTTCTCAGGGGGCTTGGATAGGGCCTCTACTCACGTCACAGTTGAATCTTACACTGTGAAAAGCTCCATCAAGATGCTGCACGTAACTTATTGGAGAACGTCCTTAGTGGCTGCACAAAGCAAATGCTGAGTCATATAGACAGAACTCAGTGGATGTGTGTGTCATCAACGAACCAGGGGAATGGCCAATCCCTTCACCACCAATGTACACACATCTGGTATACACAGATATGCCACCCATATTCATTGTGACAGCTGGCCCATAAAATCACTATACTTTATGTGGGTGGCATAAATCTGGCACAGAGGTAACACTGCTTGTCCATGCCTGCAAAGAAAGCTTCATTGCTATAACTAATTTCTATTAGATTTAGGGGGGAATCTATCAATGCTACAGAAAACTGGACAAAAAAAGGTGACATTTTTGTGCAAATAAATGACTGCTTAAAAATCTGCATACAGTTTTCACCAAAATCTACACAAAAACCATTGGTAAATTTAAATATCTTCAATATCTCACTGTTTTCAACATTTCCTCACTCACATTACGGGGCTCACAGTGAACCTGGTCTGCCAGTGCAGTGTAATGGTGCTTTTACACGGAGCGATAATTCGCCCAATCAATCATTTAACAATTTCGAAGTAACAATGTGTTTTTTATAACGATTAGCGTTTAGACGGAATGATAGATCGTTTGAAAAAATCGTTATTGAGATCGTTTTTATATTGCTTAAGCCTATCTCACTCATAGGGTAAATCGTTGAAAGACTGTTTACACGAAGCGATCTGCGTATTTTTTGCGAACGACTAACGACGATTTGAGAACATGTTGAAAGATCAAAATGAACGATTTCTCGCTCGTCGTCTGATCGTTTGCTGTGTTTACACGAGCCGTTTATCATTCAAGTGCGATCATTATCGCTCAAGTTCGAACGATAATCGTTCCGTGTAAAAGCACCATTAGCTATGTGCACACTGCAATATCAGGTGTAGTCTGTACGGTGGGTTTGAAATTCCACCTGACCCATTGACAACTCAATTCTTAGGGCGGACAGCAGACTGAGCTTTAGAATATCATTGAGTCAATGGGACAGGCGGAACTTCAAGCATAGTCCGCCGCACAGACTACAGTTGAAATTTTCGCGCAAACCCAATAGGGTGCACATACCCATGGCGTAGAAAATCCTGTGTTAACTAAACACATCAGCAATGCAAATCTCTATCCTAAACTATATACAATGATCCCTTAACTTACATTGGCCTCAGGATACAATATTTTTAACATACAATGTTTCTTTCTGGACCATTGTAAGTTAAGACCAGACTCAACATACAGTACTACAGAAAGTCAGGATCTACGGCAGATGTGATTAACTAGATCGACCAATGAAATTGGCCATTTTACTGATAAAACCCCAGTATTACTGAAGTGCAGGCAGTGATTGGCTTTTCTAGTATCTGCTCTCTACAGTACTGTGTAAAACTACATGTCCTGTGCTTCTTTTTACCTGTGCCAGGATGAGTTGGTCCTTTAGGAACCAGGTGAGGGCGGCTTCATTTTATTTTTCTGGGACCCTGTGTGATCTGTACAGGACCCTGAAAATGCTCCTGTCTTCTGCATAGAAAGTAATGTATAGCTTCCTGTAGCTCTTTCTTACTGTTGTATATAAGGACGTGCTTTATCCATATAAGTTATTTGCATATTTTCTTTCATATCTTTTTTCTCATGCACAATGCAGCCAGAAAGGTAAAATTCTTCTGATATTCACCAAACCCAGACATGTTTATCATATGCCAGACAGAGAAGGTTCCAGAGGTGGCTTCATCTGTCCCTTGACATTGTGTTTGTGATGTGAGGCTTGCATGCAACTGCTTAATCATAGAAACCCATACCATGAAGCTAGGTACAGCCTTTGTGATGATGTTAAAGAGGAACTCCACATAAGGAAAACTTGTTTTCTATTAAAAGTTATATAGATGTGTCTATATAATGTATTACCATATCTGTGCGGTTCTGCCACACTGGTAGCTGATAGAAATCCAGGAAGTAAAGAAAAATGGCCTCCTGCTCCCACTGCTCTCCCACCTTAGGAGAAATATCTTTCATGCCTCTGTCTCACATTGTGTGTGTTTGCTGAGCGCAGTCTGATGTATACAAGGTGTGATGTCACAGGAGGCTTGGCTGGCTCCCCCAATCCCGAGTAATTCACCATCTCTGACCGGCCAGAAGCAGCTGCTGCACTTATTTCACTGATTGTGCAAAAGTCTGCAGTGAAATTAGGGCTGTGTTCATACATGTTGGAGTTTCATTGCAGCATATTCACAAAAATGATGCAGTAACACAAATAAATGATGCTAAACGGCAGAGAGGATCAGAGCCGACACTGCCAATCCCACCTGGTGTTACAGGTAGAGAATACAGCGTGCTGTGTAGTGTTACAGGTAGAGAATACAGTGTGCTGTGTGGTGTTACAGGTAGAGAATACAATGTGCTGTGTGGTGTTACAGGTAGAGAATACAGCGCTGTTTGGTGTTACAGGTAGAGAATGCAGCATGCTGTGTGGTGTTACAGGTAGAGAATACAGCGTGCTGTGTGGTGTTACAGGTAGAGAATCCAGCGTGCTGTGTGGTGTTACAGGTAGAGAATGCAGCATGCTGTGTGGTGTTACAGGTATAGAATACAGCGCTGTGTGGTGTTACAGGTAGAGAATACAGTGTGCTGTGTGGTGTTACAGGTAGAGAATACAGTGTGCTGTGTGGTGTTACAGGTAGAGAATACAGTGTGCTGTGTGGTGTTACAGGTAGAGAATACAGTGTGCTGTGTGGTGTTACAGGTAGAGAATACAGCGTGCTGTTTGGATGGGAATACAATGAAATGATAAAGTACTGCAAATAATTCAGTAACACAATGAAACTGCAATGTGTGAACACAGCCTAGATGTTCTGCAACAGATTTGGGTGGGGAATGGGCAGGGTGGAGGACTCTAATGAACAGCTGAGGGAAAGCATTGCATTCTGGAACCAGTACTGCATTCTGGGAACTGTTCAATCAGGAAGTACAGAAACACAATACAAAACATAACTCCCCAAAACAAATGGACTTTTGGTCCATTGGTTTCAATACTGGAATAGATAGGTAAGTAATGCTTTATGCTTCTGCAGAAGTTTCATTTTTTTAACCTCTACCTGGAGTTCCCCTTTAAAGGGGTATTCCAATCTTAGGTTGTTATCCAATGATCCCAAGAGCAAGGACACAATCACTCTGAAATGAAAGGAGCACTGTGTGCCTGCGTGACCCATTCCTTCACATTGCTTCATTCATTGTATATAGGGCTGTTAGACATTACCAAACGCTTAGAGACTTACTATTAAAATCATGGACACACTGTACCAGAGAACATACCAGAGTAGATAGACACAGTGTAGAGCTGGATACTTCAGACATAAGGAGGCCAACTACTGTATCTAGCCGTTGTATAATGCCTGCAGCACTGCAGAGCAATCTAGAGAGGATGATGGAATTCTGCTGGGGCGCCACCTCAACACCTGATCAAGTGACAGCTTAAGGCAATGATGATTGCAAGAATTCTTGTAATTGCTGCATGCATTTTGTTCCTATATGGAGGGTAAACACTGAAATTTCACATCGGTCATTGTAATCTTACCAAGACTTTTGTATAAACGGGTCACCATGGAAGCTAAGGGTACTTTAACACGTACAGATAAATCGCTTAAACGCTCGTTTCGAGAATGACAAGCGATGATTTTTTTATTTTAGACGATAGGTGTTTGGGTGAGAAGATAAATCGCTATAAAAAGGTGGTTAATGCACTTGTAACTTAGATCGTAAATAAGATCGCAATTGCACATATGAACGACTTTCCGTTCCTCTTTTGATCGCTTCCGCTTTTACACTAGAAGATCATCGCTTACGTTTGAACGATTTAACAATATTTTGCAGAATAATCGGGCTGTGTAAAAGACCCTTAAGACACTTAATGAATGAAATTATATGATACAAGTCACTACCAGTGGGAACATCAGTGATCATAGTCAAATCTGCCTCGTCTCATGACTGCATGACTGTCTCATAGCTGCATTTGGAACGCATTCTGAATGCAAATGTTAAAATGTGGCCTAAAACTGCAGCTCTGCTTGTTCAGACAACCAGCTACTTTATATTCCCACCATCCTAGCAGAAGGTCAATACATGATGAGCACTTATTACAGCAAGGACAGAATAAAAAATAAATAAATAAATAAACAAGCACACCAAAAAAGGTTTATTAGGAAACTGCTGCACATTAGACTGGGGGGGGGTTGTATTTTGTCTTTAAGCGGTCCTTGTCCATCTTCGGACAGTGTAATTTAGAGCGCACCCTGGCTGATGGTGAAGACATATGTCTAGCTGTAATCACCGCTGCTAATGGATGAGACGCACTGTTTACCAAGTTCCAGGTGGTTTCAGAGGCATTTGGTCTAAAAGTTCATGAAAAACATTGTAGGTTCTATGAGAAAAGAGGACTAATGGTCACTTAACCTGTGCATCATGTCACAGGTGATCAAATGTTCAAGATCTATGGGCCAGCATGGATACTGGGGCACAGAAAATAGTGAAGGATGATCAAAGACTGGAACACTGCCTTGCTGAAATACTGATCATCAGTCAAATCATCGATGGCCTCTTGGGTGACTGTATAAAAATTCTGAATGGAGAAAACTGATATCTTTAGAAGAAGTAAAGGCAACTTCCAAGTACTCCCGAGTCTAAGAGTTAGGGTTCTTTTACATGGCCAATCAGCGAGAGTAGTGTTTGCTTGCAGTGCCTTTAAAGGCATGATTAATCTCGTGGCCGTGCCACATGAACTATCTCTGTATTGTTCCTGTGCCCATTTAAATGTATTGCTATGTGCCACACATCTTCTGATTACACAGGTAAATGTGTGGCTGATATCGATAAATCTTACCGCCCACACAAAAGATGTCTTCAGCCGCCAGGAGGCTTTTTCCCACTCTTTGGCTGATTACTGACACTTTTATCGGCCAAAGGAGCACTTCTATTATTGCTCCTTGCTAATAATGGGGCTAGCATAATTTATGGACCATATGCTGAAGCTCACACAGCAACCCTGACACAAGCTACGAACATGATATAGATATGACAGATTACCTTTAGGGTGTCCATACATTTTAGCCAAAATTGCTGTTAGAACTGTTTGGCAGCAGCCGACAACCATCCCTATGCTATTTATGTGCATTGGGAAAACAGCAAAAGTAGCTGATGGCAAAAAGTTTGGTCAACAATTATTGAAGGAGTAGGGAGCATTGGCTCCGAAATTTTGACACAAATAATTGATCAATACGTCACACAGCACAATGGAAGCCATTTTGGATTAAAATGCGCAATGCTTTGGGTCTATATTCACAAATTTGGGTCTATATTATTATTATACATTATTATATAGTATTATAATAAAATACTTTAGGTTTGTTGCAGAAAAAAAATTAACTGAACCTCCATTGATCTGAACGGGCTTGTTTTTGTAGCAAGCTCATAGAAGTCCTATTCACGGGGACAGGCAAAGATATTCTTGCAATAAGTCTACAGTCTCTATATTCAACACCACCAGGAAGCGCAGGAAGAAGAGGGTCCTTATTGGTGGGGATGTCATTTCTACACTCCCTACATTTATTTTACCATAAATCTAATGATGCGACCCCAGAAAAGTAACAACAAAACAACAACTTCACATAATGGACGGTTCTACTGGAATCCAAGACTGTATGTCTAAAGAATTTTATGTTTAATTCCTACCCACCCAGGGGGATACAGGTTTTTATTGCCATGCAATTTAAGCAGCATTACCTAATCCTGCCTTGTGTAATGACAGTAGAGGGGTTTATACAATATGTTACTATGATTAATGAAACTACCGCAATTACAGATTACACACAGACATGTTAATATATGGGACAGAAATTCATATGTCAGAATGGCAACTGATACCATCATCTCCGGCAATGCACAAGCACATTACATCAGTAAATACAGTACGATGTCTATCTCCTCCTTTGCAAACTCTTTCGCTCCGATGCTTTAAAAATATATGATAAAGCACCTTAGTCTTGCCAGTAATTCTGGTTAAAATTTTATCCCATTTTGTGTCTATGGCTCCTAGGTAGAGCTATGTGTCTCCATGGTTACAGACTACACACAAACCTTGTGTAGTCTGACCCTGCAGCCATACTCCAATCTGTTCCCCACCTTCTTTATCTACAGAAAGTACAGAGAAAGCAGTACAGAAGTAAATCATACAGGGATTAATTGTAGTCTGTAATTATGGAGCTACATTTAGATGCAAAACATGAACAGCTTTTTAGTCAACACAATAATACTAATAAATAACTTATTTTAGATGTTAAGGAACAATAATAAAATTTGTTACAAACATTTCTGAAATTTTCTTATAAAAGTTGGGTTCTTCACAATTTTCAATGTCTTTGACCTATTCTTATTTGGTCCTGCCAACACAGTTTGTAACAATGTATCAGCGTGGGTAAGGCCGCGTTCCCACCATGCCTCCATGTGTTCGCCAATACCTGTGTGATCTTGTCTTGCCCATTACCAACATCACACAAACAATGGCATGGCATGGGAGTAAAAATATTTAAAGAATAGGCCACTGAAATACATATAAAAAATGTGCTGAATCATTCAATGAAGGAGTTAGTGTAACAGTATAAAACTGGGCTGTACCCGAAATTAACGTCTCTGAGCCAATTTACCTAGAATTTTTCTATACAACACCCTTCTTCCCCTTAGTATACATCCACATGTGACTTTGTATAACAAGGAATTATATTGTATTTCTCATTACGCTGAAGTGTATACATGTATTTCTAAACAATTGTGCACCTGAGTATACAACAGGCAACCCTCCAATCTATGAGACATAGAAATCCAGTCTTTTGTGCTTATTACACATAATTACTTAGTTGCTGCTTTGACTGACAACATGTTTTCTGAGGATCAGCAGTTGTCAGCTTTTTGTCTGCCTTTGATTGATCTGATAGGAGTATATCAGGAGAGGGACCCAAAACTTCTGCGGAATAGATAAAGCACATCCCTAAACACCTAAGAAGATAAGACTGATAAGAGGGAACTGAGGCCGGGAAAAAGAGCTGCTTCTGACTGGGGAAAGTGTCCGTTACTGTTTTGCAAGAAAAACCTTGTGTCACACTTGCAAAATGAGCAAATATTCTAACCACGGAACCACGAAGCGTCCAGAACACATCATCCCAAACTGGCAATCATTGTGCAAGAAGTGCCAATACTGCAAGGCTTATTTCATAAAGAAATCTTAAATGGGTTATCTTGTTAGGTAAAATATATGAAAAATCATCCCCCCTCCAGGAGACTAACAATTCATTCCATACCTGATAGGCTGGGTTTACATTCTTCCACGCAGTAGAAAAGCACAGAAGGAAAACGCATCTTTGAACTGATCCTATCGTCTTCAATGGGACAGTTCGGAGCATCTGGCGTGTTAACCGTGCTGTTGGATCACTGGTCAGGTCGTATGTCAGAAAGTATCCATCAAAGTCTATGGAGAGCCAGAGGCATGGCAGTTTGCAGTCGCATGCATTCTGCATCATCTGGCTTTTGCCTTCTGCGCTCCGGGGAGGAGAGAAGAGGGGGCAGCTCAGCACTATCCATCTACTTTAGAGGATTCCCTGTTGTCCCCCTATAGTAGATCGCACCCTCTGGTGATGCCTTATATAGTAGCTGACCCCCTGTGAGTTGTACCCTATAGTAGGTTGGTCCCTGTGCTGCTGCTGCTGCCTATATAGATGGATCCCTGTAATGCTGTGTGTTTTCCCTACAGTAGTGTCCCTTTTTGCATTGTTTTATGTGTAGAAGATGATTCTAATTAGGCTGGGTTTACATATATCAGATGGTCTGGCATCCTTTTTTTCTGACAACTGAGGCCACTGCAGGCAGAAATGCATCCGTTGTCATATGCTTTTTTACATTAAACGTCAAGGAGAACAGCAGAACGCAGCAAGCAGTGTTCTGACATACGGCGGGTCCGGCGATTGGCGGCAGATTACCGGTTAAGTGTAAACTTAATATAAAATAGAGGAAAAAACTGATGGAATAAACTTATGACAACTTTTTTTTTTTTTTTCTTAAAAAGGATATAGAGGTCAGTTTCTGACAAAACAAAACCTGAAACAGATTAAATTGATAGATTTAAACCCAGCCTTATTATCTATTCAGTTTCCTCAATAATCATGCAGGGCTGCCTTTTACATTAAAAAATATAAAGTTTATACTTAAGTATTCTCCCCATTATTCTGCAGCCTTTGTCTATGTTCCCAACTCACTGCTGACACCTCTGGCTCACTCAGTCAATCACTGACTGAGACAGGAAAGTCCCTGGCCTTTGATTGGCTGAGCGGGCTGTCACTGAAGAGATGGGTCCAGAAGCATCAGCGGTGGGCAGGATTAACTTGGGTTAACTTGCCTGGTACATCTGTGAGATAACAATGTTACTTTTTTATTGTTACTGCGTTTTCTTTTGCAGCAAATTTTTCCCACTTATTGTTGGAGATGGCCGGACCATAAGAACTATGATGCACTTTGCCCCTCAGCCATTTTGTCTCGCACCCCCTCCTGATAGTATGTAAGCTGATGCATGCGAGCAGGGACCTCACTCCTCATGTATGGATAATTATATGTATATCTCTGTAATGTCTGTTTTTTGTCTATGTATGTACCCCCAGAATTGTAAAGTGCTGCGGAATCTGTTGGCGCTATATAAATAAAATTATTATTATATATTTATTCATCCTTATACCACTAGCATTTGCACTTTGTGGCATTTGAACTTTGTGGTACTTGACACTAAGGGTTAGCTAGTTTACATATATATTTGCACTTTATATTATATGTGTTTCTTATGTAATTTGATTTTGTTATCTCTGAACCATTATGTTGGATGGACCAGTTCCCGCTGTGTCTTATTAGGACCAGTGATGGGAGAAATAGTTTTTAAATGGTTTTAAACTTGCTTGTGCTTTGGTTTATGTGACTTGAATAAAATGTATTGTTTGTCTATTAGAGGTGCAGACCTGACTTTTCCAGACTGTTTTTCTTCTGTGGTCTAATGAAAGCGGTGGGCAGGAAACAAGGGCAGGAGACTGCAGGACAACGGGGGAAAACAGATAAGTATAATCTTTATTTTTACATTTTTAGCTGCAATTGGCACACACCACTACATGTAGTGATGCGCGGCCGATAGCAGATGATTTTAAGACAACAATAAGCCGATGATTGGCTTTTTGGCTCATCGTTGTCTTTATTACACAGAGCGATAATCTGCCGAATTGGTCTGATTGGGGAGATAATGCATTGTACATTCATTAAATTACTCATCCTGTACGGATCCTGAGTTTCATCCTGTATTATACTTCAGAGCTGCCCTCAACATTCTGCTGGTGGGTTCCTGTGTACACACATTACATTTCTTCTCCTACACTCATTCTGTGTTAGAGCCCTTAAACACTACCCAACCTAGCAAGAGGTGCAATGATAAATCAATCCAAGAAGTCTCAAACATTTGAGAAAAGACATCTTAAGGGTACAAACCCACTTGACGTTTTTGCTGCGTGAATCAGTCTTAAAAATAAGCAGGCAAAACGCAGGTTGGCTTTATACAAGTGTTCTGCGTTAAAATACGCAATTGCGTATTTTTGAAGCGTGAAGCTACATGCGTTTTTCACACAGGTTGTTAACAACTGATGCTTTGCTAACAACAAGCTTCACGCTTCAAAAATACGCAGTTGCGTATTTTAACACAGAACAATCGTATAAAGCCAACCTGCGTTTTGCCTGCTTATTTTTAAGACTGATTCACGCAGCAAATACGTCAAGTGGGTTTGTACCCTAAGTCTCTCAGCCTTTCAACCCAGCTGAGGTCAGTTCTCAGGACTCCATTATAAGGGACGTATTAGACATTCAGTATAAGCGGTCCCCCAGTGTCAGCAGAAGATCCAGCGGTGGTTGCAATGAAAGGGGAAAGCAGCAGGACAACCTGAGGTGTAGAGGTATGTACAATATTTATTATTTTACTTTATACCATCATCACCTTGTCATCTATACTGCAGAAACACAGACCACTTGTGGCTATTTTAATAGATCACTGTGGGTCCAAGCAACAGGAGACCATGTGATCATCTTATCATGGGAGTGGTACCAATTATGTGAAAGAGATTCCTTACTGAATTGGACTTGAACTTGATTCCCTCATACCTTTTTAAGTGTTGAAGGGGTATTCCGCCCTTGCCCCCTAGAAATAAATGTTCCTAAGTGTTAATCATACCTTCCCCAATCCAGTTTTTGATACCTCTCTCACTATTTTCAGTGACACCTTTCATCCTGTATAACTTTTTCCATATTAGGGACTATTTTGAAGATGGCGTAAGCTTAGTAACTACATCTCCCAGCACGCCGTGTGCCAGCTTTGTCAACGTCTGCGTTCCACCCTTGTCATGTCCCTGCCCACTTGCTCTACATGCTGCCAAGTAAATGACTGGATTTTTTTGCTGTGCATCAGAGGCTGCAGATGGACCGTTATGAAATATATCTTATTATATATAATGTTGATCCACGTGTGCACCGCTCTGCTAACTAAAATGCAGGCAGAGGGCAGGAGATGGTGATGACAGTGCCCAGCATGAGGAGCAGGAAGAGCAGGGCATGTTGGATGCTGTATGGTTTGAGAAGCACCAGGAAGACGGCGTCGATTATGGTAGAGAGCA
This sequence comes from Dendropsophus ebraccatus, assembly GCF_027789765.1. Taxonomy (NCBI): domain Eukaryota; kingdom Metazoa; phylum Chordata; class Amphibia; order Anura; family Hylidae; genus Dendropsophus; species Dendropsophus ebraccatus. Next base: position 57,568,204 of record NC_091468.1, on the reverse strand, counting down.
CTGAGTACAACAATCACCATACACCATCCTCTCCTCCAGCCTGATCTGAGACTCAGCAGCCACTGCTGCTACATGTACCGAATCTTTTCCCATTCAGGGGGTGTACAATGCCGGGCACATCCAGCAGCCTCATCCTTTCGGCTCTTCCTTAGATGAGTGCTTTTTCTCCCCATTGTTGCAGAGACTGGAGCGGTGATTGGAGAAAGGCATGGCTATTGACAATGATGTCAGTGGATCACGTGTCTTCCGTCTGTTCAGTGGGCAGGGTTAGAAGCACTAACCCAGCCCACTAAAGAGAGGGAGGGCACGTAATCCCCGTCTTGGTAGGTGGGGGTAAGGAGTTAAGAGCGAGACGTAGTAGACTCCATTTAGCTCATTTTCAGCTTCCAAAGGGAATGTGTCCACGTAAAAAGCATAAAAACTGTGCAAATACCATAACTACTTAGTTTTACAAAGATAGAAAGCTATGGCTGAGCTATTTATTAAAGTAAAAATTATTTTGGGTGGAATAACCCTTTAAATTCATCATCACAACCAATTTATTCTATTGTTCAAGTGTGTCTAAAATGAAACACATTACAAATAGTGTGTTCTATTAAGATGTCTAGTACTTCTATGAGGTCCCATATGTCAAGAAGATCAAAGAAGGTGATAGATATATATATGAATTGACCACCTGCCTGACTTGGTACCCCCTGTTACCTGACGAATGGACCACGTTTCACTGCCTGCTACAGTTTGTTTCACCCATGACTGCAGTAATGTCAGACAGGGGGGCAAAAAAAAATTTCAGTCTGATGGTGGGGAAACGCAATAACCTGTCTCGGTGCCCACCCAGCGCGTGTCCCGCACCTGGATCCTGCTGACTGTCTGCTCATCTCCCCCTGCTGCTACGTCACGAACCGACTGACAGATGCCCCGCTCAGGCAGTTTACAATTTAGATTTACAAATAGATACAAATTCACCAAAAATCTTCATTAAGTCACTGCTTGCATAGAATATAACTTTTATTAATAAGTATTAATATTTATTAATAATAGCCACATTTTATGTAAGTACCAGTTTTCCTTGCAGTGACTTTATGCAGTCACTGATTGTGCATAATATGGCTGTGTTTGTGAGATATATATATATATATTTATTATACTGTGTATGTATAAATATTTAAATACTTACTGTTTGTGAATCTGCATATCTGCTGGTGTATATATATTAATGTTCTTGCCTATATATTTAAGCACTTGTACAGGTTTATGTATGTACATGTTTTAACCTACATGGGAAACCTTTACCTTCTTCATCTTTCTTATCATGACACCTAACAAGTATCCGCCATCATCTTCATGTCATCTAGTAGGTTTAGCCTCCATCCTCAATCTGCAGCTGCTTCATCTGTCCCTGCTTTGAAATGCTAATGTCCCATGTATGAGGGCAGGCGGACGATCTGTACAAAGAATACAGATAATAAAAGCCATTATGTGGTCAGGTAAAAAGCAGACAACAAAACATGTAACTTTAAAGAGATGGCTACAAGAAGCTTCCAGTCATTCATACAGTCACAAACAAGCTTCAAAGGAAGCTCCAGTGTTTAACCTTTATGTCTAGATACAGAGACAGCCATAAATCATCAAGTTATCACACCTTGTGTAGCACACAGTTAACATTAGTGATTGTAACATATTCGTTTTAGGGTGTTATTAAACGGGCCAATGAAGGTCCGATAATAACTGTAAACAAGCGCCGATCTGCTGTCGTTACTGATGTCCTTGCAGCCCTTGCTTAACTTTATACATTACCTGTCCAGGCTGCAGGGCTCCTCTTGCGGTCTTCTTCCCTGGTCCCGCGCTCCAGCTTTAGAGCGGCTCAGCTGACCAGACGCTCAGCCAATCACTGGCCACGCCGGTCCCGCAAGAGGAGCCCTGCAGCCTGGATAGGTAATATAAATAGTCAGCCACCAGCCGGGCACCGCTATTAAACGTAGCGATGCGCGGCCTATGCCTGACAATTATAGGTTGAAACCTATATCAGCGGTCAGCCGATGACCGTTGTCATCGGCTGATTGTTGTATTTATTACACGGAGCGATAACCGATTATCAATCCATGTAATAGTACCCTTAGATTGGTGGCCGAAAGTTACACCCCTGTGCTCCAAAAAATAAATGACTGAGGTAAAGGGTTCACAATGTCACTTCCTGTACAGCCCACTTGATACTGACAGAGTAAGGGAAGCAATTTTGCGGACGTTACAAACGGGGAAAGTGAGTAATGGATTCGTTTCTCGCCCGGTATGATTTGTCAGTATCATGCCGGCAGTGAGTAAACTCTTCGCCGCGGCTCTGTCATTACTCAATTTATTCAAAGAGTTTACCCGCTGCTGTCATGTTATTGACACATTATGCCAGGCAGGGAACTAATCGATTACTCATCTTCCCCATCTGTAAAATCCTCAAAATTGCAAACGTGTGAATGCCCCCTTAGAGTCATATTAGACAAAGCAATTTTTCATTTTCACCAATTAACAAGTGCATTTGCAAACTACCTGAAATCATTCACGATAATACATGGAAAAATAGTCACTAGTTACGATCATTCGTATACTAACAATCGTAATAATGAATGAACTAGGTGTACATACACCAAAAGATTAATGACGATTAACAATGATTTTATGGTCAGCTCAAAAGATCAGATCAACTTTCGAACAAATTTTCGTTAGTCGTTTGATGGTTGCCTGCATACACACAGAAAGATTATTGCTTAACTTCAAACAATATAGTGATTTTTTGCACAATAATCTTTCTGTGTAGTAGAGCCCTAACAAAGTAAATGAAGAACTATAAAAGTCTTATGGCAGGGCTGCATGTTGGGCTGTGAGTTAGATAAACTCTTAAGATGGCTCATCCAGGCATCTACAATAAAGCTCTCCTATTCACATGACCCACATGTAACCTAGGGACCCTCTCTATGAGGAGATTGCAACTAAAGAACAGCTCAATCTCTGGCAGACTCAAGCCATCCACATTACATGAATGCCATCTTACACATCTATGGCATTTCCAAATCTGGCAGCCTCACCTCTCCCAGGACCCTGTAAGCTAATTCACAATGGCTACTTTCTCTTTTGAATTTGTCTTACCTATGGCTATGCCTAAACAGTAAATGTAATGCCCTAACAGCATCACTCAACATCCCAACGTGTTTCGCTCAAGCCATGTAATAATGTCAGGGGACATAAACATAAATGCAAACTCGCTCCCAAATAAGATGGAGCACACTGGATGAGAGTGGTGCGCCAACTTCTGGATACACTCCTGTTTCTTATATCCTTGATGTACAGTAAATGTGGCCTTAACCCAAAAACACAAACACCGCAGTCTAGGCTTTACCTACATTGAGACACCTATAGCCCTCACCTGTACAAGCAGACTTAGGACAAGATGGATTTACAGTAATGAATAAAAACCATAAAAACATTCACTGACAGTAAGAAAATAGTCTGAAGAAAATGTGTGAAAAATTAATCAGAAAATAGCTTGTTACGAAACAAGCTTTATTTATAGGGGAAGCCCTTTGTTCTCTGTATACCGTGTCATAATTCCTGCTCTGTATACATCTAATGTTATTTGTCATAACATACTGAAGGAGATTCACAGCTACTAAGAAATCTATGACATTGTAAAGAAAGAGGAAGTTAGGAGAGAAAGGTACAATGAGCAGAAAGAGCAGAGGAAGCTCGTATAATGCCCGCACGTCGCGCTCGTCGCACAGACATGTAAAAACCAGGTGACCTGAAGAAATTGTTTTATGTATGTACTTAGTGATAATTTCCCGAAATACCTCACATATGAATTGCAGTGTAAACAAATGTTTTTCTTTGTAAGTAAAATAGGCCGGCGGTGTGTATACAGCGAGGGCGATAACGCACAGCTAGTCGCTGTAATCCCTCACGTTTACTCCACTACGTGTCCTAGGTTTACTTATTACACAGACATCAAAGCCAAAAGAAAGAAAAATAGATCTCATGATGAAAACTTGGCAAAACAGGTGCAACTTCTAGGGACAACATTAGCGTCAATCCAAAACGCGTTTGATGTTTCAGAAATATTTATATCAATGAAAGTACATGTAGAGCCATACAGTTGCTGATTCATGGGGGTCTCCATTGTACCTTATTATTCTTCTGGATGCATACCAGATTTTGTGCAAAGCTTTGGTGGTAAAACATGTATTGGAAAAAAGTGTACACTGCCCAAATTTTTTTTCAATATAAATCCTCATCATAGTTTACAATGTGAACTTTGGTGCCTATCTAAAAAAAAAATGGTTGAATTGTCATGCAGAAAAAAGGGTGAGGGTATGCATCAAGTTTCTGCTATGTATATTTTTACAAAGCACAGAGAACAAAGATGTTAACCTTCCTGTAAGGCCCCGTTTAGACTATGGAATCGGTGTCGAGATACCGGGCGGACTTGGCACCAACTTCTGCCTTCTATCAGTTACAATTGGAGAGCGTGCGTGCCTCCGCTCTCTGCGCCTCTCCACTTAGGGTGCGTTCACACGTACAGAATCTGCAGCAGATTTGATGGCGCAGATTTGAAGCTTCAGATTTAAAGCAAATCAATTCTGGGCCATTAAATCTGCTGCAGATCCTGTACGTGTGAACGCACCCAAAAGCAGAAATTATTAATCTATTTTTTGTAATAAACCAGAAACAGCCCCGAAAGTCACTGATTGTGACAATATCATGACTGAGCCTCAATGTAAGAAAAAAATCTAAGAACTTTCCTGCACCTATTATATAAAACTACTGTGCTAGACGTTGTATAAGAGGCCTCATGCTATACTTGTAAAGAGCTTTAAAGGCTCACTTTTCACAACAAGCTTTCATACTTTCCAATGTTTGTTGTCACGGTCACGTGAAGCTAAGCACATTTCAGAGCAATTTCCATCTTCCTGTTCTCAATTATATAAGAATAAGACAAAGTACCGGAAGATTCATCTTGTTTGTCTTTTCCTTCGCCTTCACGATTTTGATCCTCCAAACGCATAATGCTTTGAACTTTCTAATCTTTTATCAAAAACTGAAATTTTACCAGCAGTAAATGATGTGACAGGTCATAAAACCCCGGGACTGCATGGTCATATGCCAGACACAGACAAGAGAGGCATTTTGACTGATTCATCCACCACTATTCAGTCTTGTTCTTCTTCCAAGAAGGCAATTACAGACTAATAATCTATGGTAACTTTGATGCTCAATGTTTGGTTTTTGACTAATAATCTGATGCTCCGTGCTGTTTCCATATGCACCATTTATTACAAAGTAATGTGGTTGGCGTGTAATGTTACATTATCCTACGGTGGACATTTATGGTCAGATGCAGCCTCCCGACAGAGGCCTTTGAGAATCCAGACCCACTTCTACTCGAAAAAGGTTTGTCTTCATAGGACAGCTCCTTTAATATGTATTCTCCACTGTTCCCTGTGAACCCACAGCTACGGACAAGACTGCAGATGGATAGGTGATCTGTGTCGCAACTATGGGTCACACAATGGCTTGTTGTTTTTTTTTTTGTAGCACAGATCATAGCCTCAACCCAGATCCATAACACTTGATGTGTATATGGGAGCATAGAAATAATTTTCCAGTACTTATCAGCTGCTGTAAAGTATGTCCTGCAGGAAGTGGTGGATTCTTTCCAGTGTGACACAGTGCTCTCGGCTGCCACCTCTGTCCAGGAGCAGCAGCAAATCCCCATAGAAAACCTCTCCTTCTGTGGACAATTCCTGGGTCAGACTGGAAAGAAAAGACCACTTCTGCAGGACATACAGCAGCTTTAGTAGGAGAGAGCTCTAGTGAGATATAATCTCAGGCACAGGCACTACCAAACATACGGTGCTGTGTCTGATGAACACCAAATGGAAAACAGCACCTGGCTGGCAGAGCACCAGGGCCCTTCAGTCTTACTGGTAAAGGTGTCGGGAGCTACACCGCTACCAATCTGTTATTCATGGTTTCTCCTAATGCTGCATTTACACGAAGCGATAATGCGCCCAATCGGCCGTTTAACGATTTTGAAGCAACAATTTGGTTTTTAGAACGATCAGCGTTTAGAATAAATCATTAGAAAAATCGTTAGAAAATTTGTAAGAAAAATCATTATTGCGATCGTTTCTAGGATCGCTTAAGCCCATCTTTCACATAGGATGAATCTTTGAAAGACTGTTTACACGAAGCGATCTGCGAATTTTTAGCGAACGACGATTTGAGAACATGTTGAAAGATCAAAATGAATGATTTCTCGCTTGATCGTTTGCTGTGATTACACGGAACAATTATCGCTCAAATGTGATCATTATTGCGAAAATTTGAACGATAATCGTTCCATGTAAACGCAGCATTAGGATATACCATCAACTCTAAAAATTTAAAATCCCCTTTAACCTGACAAAACCTCAAGGATAAACATCTATCCTACAGCGCCTAACTTTCCTGGGGGTGCAGTCAGGAAGGTCATCAACAGATGTGACAGAAGTAGCAATATGGTGACCGTAGAGAAGGCTATCGTAACTGGTAAACAAGAGCGATCATGATCCCCCCATCACTGATTACAGGATGGCAAGTAGCCACACTACATACAGCTTGGCCTGTTTTGTCCATACTGGCCATACCAGCCGACTGTAGACCCCTCATAACCATCATGGCTCTGAAGCTAGCCGTTAGTGCTGGTGTGAACAGGGCCTGAGACCTCCTCACACACAGCTACTCACAGACTTGTAGCAGACTTATTATTTACATCTACTGAGACAATCCTAAGACATTATTATGTACTTGCCACATGACTTTATATACTTTTCCCAAATTCTTAAAGGGAATGTGTTACCAACTCCTTTAAATTATTGAATTACAACAATTAAGAAGAGTACCACAGTGATATATTTAGTGCCAGCATGCAGCATCAGTCCCTCCTATATAGTGTCAGCCACAGCGCCCCCTAACAGTGATGGTGTCCCGTGTAATTACATTTATGCCATTCCCTATATATAACATTACATCTACAGCATACACCATATCTAACCCGCACTAACCTCAAACGCCGTCTAATCCTGTCACAGTAACAACGCCTGACAGGACAGTGAGCGCCAAGCTCGGGTCATAAGACTCCTTCCCGCTTCTTCCGCTCAGCCAATCAGAAAGCAGCGCTCTAGCGGGGGCGGGATCTGGCCGCAGGGAACGAGTGGTTATTGGTCGTCTGGTGTCCGTGAGCAGAAGGCGAGTATCGTGTGGAGGATTCGGAAGTTGGCGTCCCGTCCCCTCAGAGCCGAGGAGCGCCCTCACCCTGCGGGGTCAGGGTGCGGTAATGTCATGTATGTGTGGCGGTTTCCATGGTCTGAATATAAATCTTCAACTTCATGAGGTAAATTCTCCTCACAGAACATCATCAGTCATCCAGGGCCAGGATTGTTCTCTTCTGATAGGACTGAGTGGAAATATGGTGTGTTCTGTCATTTTTTTTCTAGATGGTCAGTGCTGTGGTTAGTTTGTAGCCCAGACACCTAAAGTGGCGTCTTGTGGCTCTTCCCATGTCACAAAGCACTGTGTGAGAAGTCTGCCACATCCCACACTGATCTGTAGAGGAAGGAAACATTATTCTGCATCACAATATGTCTTAAAACTGCATGCCACACACAGCCCTCTGTTTTCAGTGTGAATGTGGGCTGGAAAACGTGTCATGTGGATGTAGTAAACCTGGGTCCAGAACCACAGCAGAATTTGCGCCAATAGTGAAATCTGATTTCTGCCTGGTGTATTTTCAGCGGAGAGATACGCCGTGTGGATCTTGTTGACCTGGATAGTTGTATATGAAGAAACAGGCATCACTCCCATATGAAAACATTTCATTGAAGTTTTTTTTGTTTCCATTAGAGACTAATGATGTTTGTACCATGGCAGCCAGTCACAAGATCGTCATCACCATCCCTTACTGCTGGCAGTGGTGACACACCAGGATGTTAGCAATACACAGGTATTACTGTATATCCAGATATACAGCAAATATTTCACTTGGAATTTTGCGTGGGAAATCTGTAACATTTACAGTAGCAGAAAAAGCTACACTGCAGAAAAAAATTCCAGAAAAATCTGCGGCTTTCTGACTGTTTTACCACACATGGATTACATTTGTTGTGTTGGATCCAATGCGGGTTCATTGCTGACTGGTCTCACTGGCTTTAATGGGAAAGTTTCTGAATTTGCTGACAAAAAGTGGCGGAATTCCGCACGGAGCCTCCACCGCAGACTCTGTTCGGAATCTTGTCTGCCTCAGTGTGTCAGTTTGGTTATGTAGAAAGATGCAGCATTGCAATGAGCGCAGCATACGGAGCACTTTATTGCCCATTTCACATACATCATGCGTCAGTATGATTGTTGAGAAATATTGCAATTACCATCTCATTGTTTTCAAAGATGATACGAAACAAGTGTTATGTCAATTCTTCCAAGCATATTGAGGCTATGTTCACACATTGGACGGACGTGGTTTGGCACTTAAAAACAACTGCTGTCTTTGTAAGTGTCAAACAACAGCAGTTGTTTCTATGACTAGAACGGACGTTGTTTTCATTGCAAAAACAACAAAAATATGTTGTGTGAACATAGCCTAAAGGCTCATTGGAGATGCAGAGTGTGGATCTCTTGAAGTTATGCTGCGTTTACACGAAACGATAATTAGCCCAATCGTACGATTAAATATGTCGGAGTTTCGATTTTTTTTCATAACGATCAGCGTTTAGACAGTACGATATATTGTACGGAAAATTCGTTTTGCGATCCCTTAAGCCTATCTCAAACATTGGTTAAATGGGCGAACGACTGTTCACACGGAACGATCTGCGAATTTTTTGCGAACGACCAACGATGATTTGAGAACATGTTCAAAGATCAAAATGAACGATTTTTGCTCGTCGTTTGATCGTTCGCTGCGTTTACACGTACGAATATCGTTCGAATTTGATCGTTATTGCGCAAATTCGCATGATAATCGTTAAGTGTAAACGCAGCATTAGACTCATCGATATCCATGTTTTGGTCTAGCAACATTCTCTGAACCCGAATGTTTGCAATTTGACTCCCGGTGGCTAGAGAAGTTGGATGCCACCCGAGGGCTGCCAGGAAACACGTATACAGCCTATGGCTATGTTCACACAACGTAACCTTTAGGGTACAAACCCACTTGGCGTATTTGCTGCTTGAATCAGTGTTAAAAATAAGCAGGCAAAACGCAGGTTGGCTTCATACAATTGTTCTGCGTTAAAATACGCAATTGCGTATTTTTGAAGCGTGAAGCTACATGCGTTTTTCGCACAGGTTGTTAACAACTGATGCTTTGCTAACAACAAGCTTCACGCTTCAAAAATACGCAATTGCGTATTTTAATGCAGAACAATCGTATAAAGCCAACCTGCGTTTTGCCTGCTTATTTAAAAAGTACGGCCGTTGTTGCAATCGGTAACAATGGCCGCACTTTTTATGAAAAGCTATGCTGCTTAGTCTTCTATGGATCTCTCGCGGTGCCGCAAACAACTGACATTGCGAATAGCGGCCGCAGAAAGCCCTGTCAGTTCACACAATGAAGCGAGCAGCTCCGGCCGCTTGCTTCATTGTGTGCTGTGGGGAGTTCTGATGCGCCCGCATAAGAACTCTGCGGGCCGAAAGTTTATCCGGCCGGTACTGCAGTACCAGCGGGGATGATCTTTTCAGACACCAGCCGCTCCATGACCCGGCCGGGACACGGAACGGCCGGTCTCTTACGCCATGTGAACATGGCCTATGGCTGTATCCATATTTTCCATGACTCCCTAAGGCAGCATCCCTTTTCTCTAGCCACTGGGAGTCAAATACATTGAGAACATTGCCAGACACAAACAGCTTGACAAGTCCGCTTTACACTACACACAGTATAACTGGAATTATCAGCATGGGGGAGTGGTTCCCACCGCGTTCAGAATGCGTATGTGGGAATCTATTTACTGTGGATTTGGGATTCTGCTGCAGATTCCACACAGAATATCTGCGGCAATGTACAGAACAATGCACAAGGAGGTGGATTTTCAGATGACTTGTGAAAAATATTCAAGGCATTCCATCCATTGTCAGTGTGATTTCTATCCCTTGGTGCATGGAATAATATTTGCCACGTCTGGCATCAGCCTTGTGATATGTTGGAGCCGTGCACAAGGCGTGTTGGGTCTGATCATTAGACATGTCTGCAATCGTACCGGTTTATTGCTCTGTCTGGGTAATTTAGCACAAAACCCATTAGCTATACATCACTTACCTCTCCCGATAAAACGTCTCGGCAACAAATAATTAGAATAAAGCTTTGTGGTTTCAGGAGCTTATTTATCTGGTTTAGGAAGAACTTTAATGTCGTCCAAAATGAAATCTGATTGTGACTGCAAATAGTGTATGCAGCGTAACTAGACGCCAGCACTTGTGTTGTACATATTACGAGCCTAGCACGCAATGTGCCCATTCATCATCCTTCAGGGGGGCATTCTGATAATACAAAACAAATGGTATGTTTCTGAGACATTTCTGGGATTTATTGGTACCAACACAGTCCGGGGCCCACATGTGAGTCTCATTCTACATGGTCTGTAGAGCAGTGTTCCCTAACTTGTAACCCCAAGCTGTTGCAGAACTGCAATTTCCATCAATATTTCTCAACTCCAGCCCTCAAGTCCTCTTAACAGGTCATGATTTAAAGGGGTATGCTGGTGGAATCAACTGGTTTCAGAAAGTTATATAGGTTTGTAAGTTTCTTGTATTTAAAAATTTCACGTCTTTCCATACTTATGAGCTGCTGTATGTCCTGTAGGAAGTGGTGTATACTTTTCAGTCTGACACAATGCTCTCTGCTGCCACCTCTGTTCATGTCAGGAACTATCCAGTGCAGGAGAGGTTTTCTATGGGGATTTGCTACTGCTCTGGACAGTTCTAGTCTCGGATGTCAGCAGAGAGCACTGTGTCAGGCTGAAATGAAAACACCATTCATATGGATATAATCAACAGCATTTACAGTAGTAAAAAATATGATACAGAGACTGAAAAAAATCTCCACAAAATAAAATCAGCTATACTTGGGACACCAACTAATCAGACATCACATTTCTTATGCTATAGATGTCTTGATAGGAGAACCCCTTTATATTATATTCTTGTAAGTAGAACAGGTCACTGATTGACATAAGGGTTGGTCTACTATAACTCAGTTTTCGCTTGTGGTAAAAAAAAAAAAAAAAAAAATCCTCCCCTATGTAGTGAGGTTATTGCCTCAGGAGCATGGACTGTCCTTGATCCATATTATCGCTTCATTCAATTACATATTGCTAAATATAGCGAAAAGTATCGGTAATTAATTATCACACGGACAAGGCAGCGCCTTCATTATCATGCAAGACGGGACTTATGCCAGGAGCATCATAGTACCCAGATATTTGCTCATAGTAGGTTTTGCTGCAGAAACTTCTAAAAATCAGTTCTGTAAACGGAACCTATAATTAGGATCTCTAAACTCAATCACTAATTGACTAAGGGCACCTTGATATGACTTCACCACACACAAAAAACCTTATTACAACCATGAATAAATACCAAAAATGAATGTCCAAAAATCATCAATACCTTATTAATTCATAACGCCCAAGTACCCCATAAAATCAACATGTACACAAAAGACATTAAAAAACAAGGTGGAGGGGAAAATTTCATAATACAAGGGTATCACAAATAGCTACAGCACAATGGGACTACATATAAAGTGATAGGTAATACGATTCCAATGTCCTAGCAAACATAAAAAATAAAGTGTTAATAAATACAGCACTGAACAGTTCCAACAACATAACCCCAATATATTGAAAACGAAAGAGATAGCGGTCGGCACTACCATCCAGACAAACCGGGCCCTTTATAACGTGCCGTTACTTATGGTGGGAATATAGGTCAGGCTACGGGGTGCTACTACACAGCAGAAAATATATCAGGTACAAGCAATCATCCAGAAAAAGGAAAAGCTGTGGGCACACACCGTATAGTAGCCCATCTTTATTCGTGCATTAATTCAAGTAGAAAAAATGGCAGGTAAAAAGCGGAGAGACGCCAAACCCCCCCCTGCTATGACAGCTGTTTCACGCTACTTCTCCGCGCTTCTTCAGAATTCACCCTAATATATGGCTGAATTGCCGACCATTAGACCTCGTTCAGACCATTACTAAACAAAGGAATCATGTCCCATATGCAATGAGGCTGCCCCACCAACGCGTTTCATCCAATCTTTCTCAAGATTTTTAAATGTCTTTTGTGTACAAAATCAGAATAATCCCTGGATCAATTTATCACTAAAAATCTAGGGCCCAAAACTTATTATAACCTATTATATTTTTTAAGAAAAGCATCCAGACCTCCCTTAACTTTATTTAAAGGGGAACTATTAGCAGGTTAGACTAATCGGACCTGCTGATAGCCCCCTATAGCATCCAGGACGCTGAGGAGAAAGATATGTGTCTTACCTTCCTCCTCAGCGCTGGTCCCACGCTGTTAGCCTTCAATCTTCATTAATAATCAATGGAACTGGCGGGCTGAATGACGCTTTGGGGGCGGAGCAGTGCTCCTAAGAGTGCTCCCGGGCGAAGATTACGCTGACTAACAGTGCGGGACCGGTGCCAAGAAGTACAGTAACACACATACCTACCTCCTTATCGTCTTAGGTGCTATAGGGGCTATCAGCAGGTTAGATACCGGCTGAGTCTCACTGCTTGTGGTAAAACCTTCTTTCCTCTAGACATAGCAAATGCTCCCTTGTCATGGTTACAGGCTGTGTAAAAAAAAATCACTAGAAATATGTCTGTACTGTCCATATATTTGTACATTGTGATCGCCCTTAAGACGTCTTTTTTCTAAACTAAATAATCCCAAACTTGTTAATCTGTTGTGGTACCATAACCCACCCATTCCCTTAATAACCTTGGTCTCCCTCCTCTGTACTCGCTCCAATTGAGCTGTGCCCTTTCTATATACTGGTTTTCAAAACTGTACACAGTATTTCAAATGTGGTCTGATCAGTGATTTATAATGAGGCAAAACTATTGTCAGGTAGGGGGTCTGGGAAAACAAGACAAGTGCAGCCCTAGAACTGGCAACCGCCCCAGCTGGCCCTACCTACTTGCCACAACAGCCCTTAGTAGCTGCGGACAACTAGGCGGCGTTTCCTAACCTGGCACAAGTGAATACACAAAAAAACAGAGACAAGACTAACAAAGAGGTCTGAGTCGGTAACAGCCGGTCAGTATAGGTCTAAGCCAAAAAGTCAGGTATCAGAAGTACAAAGTCACAGTAAGGCTAGGTCAAGATACACTGGAGGAACCAGGTTCTATCGCAGGCAAGAAATGAGACCACAGGGCTGATACTTATGGAGCCTGGAATCCCAGACTTGATTGGTGCTGAAGCTCCAGGTCCTGTCCAGATAAAGACAGCTAACTGGTAAGTCAGCTGTCAGTCAACAATCAGTGAACACACACAACACCTATGCTGATCAGCCAGGGGAGTGAAACCCTGGCCTCTGCCACATCAAAGAATAGCAGAGTGGAGTAGGTGAAAAACATGAGAAGCATTATGGCTTCTATGGGGGAGATTTATCCAACATGGTGTAAAGTGAAACTGGCTCAGTTGCCCCTAGCAACCAATCAGATTCCACCTTTCATTTATCACAGACTCTCTGGAAAATGAAAGGTGGAATCTGATTGGTTGCTAGGGGCAACTGAGCCAGTTTCACTTTACCATGTTTGATAAATCTTCCCCTATGTTCTTATATTTAGCATCAATGCCTCTTTTGATGCATCCCATGATTCTATTTGTCTTTGCAGACGCTGCCTAGCATCAGTAAATTCGAGTTTTGTGTCCACCAATACCCCCAGGTCCTTTTCGGAAGCAGTTTTACCAAGTGTTTTATTATTTAGCACCGACCTGTATTTATTATTTCTATGGCCCAAGTGCTTATCCGGGTAACAGAAATATTCTAAATAATCCCCCTTACCAATACCACCCTGTGTCTAATATTTGTGTATAACCTTGTATAACTGTGTATAATCGTGCACCTTTTCCCTGTTTTTTTTCTCATTATTATCCATTCTGGATGTCTAAAATCCTCTACTCTGGGTCCACTCTGATCACGCTTAGCTCCCTCTTCCCCCCTCCCTTTGTAGTCACAGGACATGTGATCTCCTCTTTGGGGGCTGGGTTAGCTTGTCTATTGACTTGGTAACCCCACCACCAGGAGACATAATCTGCATCATGTCCATGCTCCTGTGCTCCATAGACTTATATGTGTCACTGAGCCTAGGTTTCTGTAATATGAAAAGTTATAGTTCTATCTCTGCTTGCTGTCAGTGCATGCAAGAATATGTACCTATCTTTGTATCTCAGCTCTGTATATTGTAAGTGTTACAGATGTTCTTAGAGTCTGGATAGAACTAGAATGTTTTCAGTCACAGTCAGCAAGCAGAGATCTAAACCTACACTACATCCTCCACCACGGTAAACAGATATTATGCAGCACATAGCTACACCGTGTGCGCGTTAGCTCTGCTACATCATCAGCTAGTATGGAATAGATATTGGGGTGATGTGATGCAAAATCAGTGAAAAAAAACAGTCCTGTGTTTATTGTGCAATAGTAATGACAGCAGAGGGCAAAAAAGAAAGCTAAGGGGGCGAGTACACAAATGGATCAATCGGGGAAATGCATGATGGGAAATGTAGTTTCCTATCTTGGTTATAGATCGGCTTTCAGAAAAAACTGAAACTCAGGAATGCAGCAGCATTTAATTTTTTCACTGTTAAGTGAATATCCACATTAAACTTCACTTGCCATTTATCTGCCGTCATCTGTAACGCTCCTGGCAAGTACGTCTCCTCTTCATCATCTGCTCTTGCATGCGCCATAGCGTCTGGGGTGTTACAAAGAGGGTGGAGAAGAAGGAAGGCGAAGCGTAGAGGGCATAGACTCCCTAGGCCATGCCTCTTTGACTCAGCAATAACTGAGTCAAAGAGGCGTGGCCTAGAGAGTCTGGCTGCTGCAAATTAAAGACTGTTTTTTCATCAAACCAGGCACCTTTTGAAACACATAACCGGGTTCAGCTCGGCAAATGGACTGTACATTCAGTTTTGGGGGTAGGAGTAGCTAAATACAGTATTGCTTTAATATCCGCAGCTGTTCTGGGACTTGCACACATAATACTGATGAGGAAATCTAGTTATATTAGGCTAATCTGAAACTGGTCTGTGTCTAATCCACAAGAAAATGTGTACTGCTCATAGATTCACCACAGAAGTGCATTGAGATCCACAACGGAAACAAATACTCAGATCAGTAAGACTAAAATAAATGGCTGGATAAGGAAATTACAAGCACGTTGTACACTGGATTACTCCAGATAAGGCAGAACATTTTTCTTCATTATTGCTATAAGAATTCTATAAGACATTTTACAAAGAAAAGAAATTAAACAGGCACATAGAGCTGTTGTATATCGACAGATTTCCCATATACAGATTTCCTGTGGATTTCATCCCCATAAGGGGTGATAAGTGCAACAAAAATGAAATGAATCTGCAGATTATAATATCCACACCGCAGGTCAATATCCATAGAGAGAAATATTCAAGCAACGTGGATCAGACTTGCAATATCTTGTGCTATAAACAATCACAGAGTTTACCTGCATCAGACAGTAACCTCCGCAGCAAATAGGCCACGCGTGAATTAAGTCTAAGGCTATGTTCACACACAGTATTTTTGGTCAGTATTTTGCAACCAAAAACAGGAGTGGATTGAAAACACAGGCTATAGTCACTGACTGTTGAAATTTAGTGGATGGCATTTAATGACAAATCACATCCATCTTTTTTTTTTT
The DNA here is from genome assembly GCF_027789765.1 of Dendropsophus ebraccatus. NCBI lineage: Eukaryota > Metazoa > Chordata > Amphibia > Anura > Hylidae > Dendropsophus > Dendropsophus ebraccatus. Next base: position 57,552,227 of record NC_091468.1, on the reverse strand, counting down.
TTTTTTTAAAAGGCTGTTGTTTTAAAATAATGGCGATTTGGTGGCCATCCACTAAATTTCAGGAACATACCCTTTCTGTGTTTTCAATCCACTCCTGGTTTGGTTGCAAAATATTGAGCAAAAATAGGCTGCATGCACACATCCATAATTTTGCAGACCTTACGGACAGGGAAGGTAAGTAATGGATTCGTTCCCCACCCGGCATGATGTGTCAAGCCTCGCAGCTGTGTCATTACAGTGCAGCGGAGGTTCAAACATTTTCCCCACTGCTGGAATTATATTGATACATCATGCCGGGCGAGCAACAAATCCATTACTTGCCTTCCCCATCCGTAAGGTACACAAAATTGCGGACGTGTGCATGCAGCCTAACGGTAAAGTCAGATGGTGTATGTTTCCTAAAGAGAGATGACAGTACTATTATTAGTAGGTAGTAGGCAGTAAACTACATTGTAGAGATTGTTCATTTCTAATCCTCGCTGTGTTATTATTCAGTTTATTGTTCTCATCACAAGGGTGGATTCACACACGCCTGAACATTTTGTTGCAGAATGGCAAGCACATGGATTCCTGTATTCTTCATTTAGATGAATGGGAAAGCCACAGAATCTGCCGCCTGTGGATTCACCCTTACCTCACAGGTCTTCATTGCATGACTGGTGCATAAAATCAGAATGAATATAATACAGTCATTGTGTTTATTTGTCACAAATTGTACTCATAATTGTGGGGAACACACACACCATCACAAAATACTGGCAAAGAATGCAATACAACTGCACCTTGTGAACAGGTCCTGTAGCATAACCAACAGATTGACACAGCTAGGGGCGTAACTACCGCCATTGCGGCTGCTATGGGACCAGCCACATCAGGGGCCCGGCGGCACACTCCTGCAATACAGCGGGCCCCCTGAGCCATCATCATTTTCAGCACCCAGTGGTCGAGCGGGCCTCCTTGGTGCTACAAATGTCCTTTTACCTGCAAGCACTCCTGACGAGCACTTGCAGGCAAATGTTAAAGGTTCTGACTACACTTGATGGGTTTGTGGTCCGTCATGGGGGGGCCCCTGTCTGTGTTATACTGGCAAGCCCCTGTCTGACTGCAGGTCTAGTAACCCGAAACAAGACCTAAAAAAAAGACGTATATAGGAGGCTGAAATACGCCAATAAAGGCTTGTGTATTTTACCCTGCTCTGACGCATTGTAGCAAATCTTCAGCTGTTAGAAGCATTACTATTATGCAGGGGGGTTTTTGCATTCGCTGTAACCAGAGATCTTGAAAGTATATTCCAGTCCTTTTTATTATACAATAATAAATTATGCCACGCCATAAACACATTCTGCCTATAAGTGGCAGCAGCAGGTGGTGCAGGGTTTGTGGCCCTTTAAGATTAGTGATTTGTTTTCTACATACTGTACTTGTTTACTGGCCTAAAAGGTGCGTAGTCCAGGGATCCAGGAGAGCTGGACCTCCCCTGTAAAGTGTGAAAGGTGTGTCGGCCAGCCCTGTCGTGTGGTTGGCCACATTCCTGCGTCAAGTTCCTGGCAGCGAGACAAGGTCACATGTGTGATACTGGTTAAAAGAGCGGCTAAGGACAGCACTAGCCTGAAGTCGCTGACAATGACAAGCACACCACAGGTCACTGTTTAACTCCACGAGATCTTAGTCATGCTGGCATCTAATAGAGGAGAGAACTCCTGACACATGACAGAAGGGTGGAGCTCCTTCTCTGGGCTTACAAATCCACACTAGAAAAATCCACATGCATTCCCATTGATAACAGTGAAATGCAGTCTCCATGTGGAATGTGCACTGGAATCCACAAAGAATTTTCAATTGTTGAACTTACCCTAAGTGTCACTCTGTATGTACGCTTCTCTTGGCACCTTAGTATAACATTTGGCTGCTAAGAAAATCTTTTTAAAGTGATTCTGACACCACCTCCAAACCTCTGATATCATTCAGTATTTCTTTACAATCCATGCATGGTCCGAGGCTTCCCTTCTCTACTGGTGCCAGTATTCAAGTAACAAACTTATCTTATTCGGGCAGCGCAATGAAGCAGGGTGTCAAAGAAGCGGGGACAGATGCTCTAGGTCCCACCTCTTTGACACTCTGTCGGAATAAAATATCACAATCACAAGGTTACATGTCAGACATTTGGGTTGAGGTTCAAGTACTGATACTCCCACTAAAATGAACAGGCAGCAACACTTGACAGAATGAAACTCTATGGACTTTCTGTGAATCCATACACTGCTCTGAGTGTAGTAAGTTGTGAAATACAGATATGATCAGACAGAGACAGATGAGTGCTTCTGCCTGCTGATGGGGATCTGAGCACCCGGACCTCAATCAAAACCTTTAACATCACTATTGGTGCTTTTACACACACAGATTTATCTAATTTTTGAAGCCAATGTCAGGAATGGATTTGAAAAGAGACAAAATCTCAGTCTTTTCCTGTAGCCAGTTCTCTGTTTATAGTCTGTTCCAGGCATTGGCTTTAAAAATCTGTCAGATAAATCTGTCTGTATAAACATGACGTGTCAGAAACTAGGTAGATTTTAAGTTCATTTAAGGCGCTCAAAAGCATTTTTTTTTTTGTGTGTGGCATTGGCTCTCCCAGAAGAATTGCTTCTAATGTGATCATGATTTTCTTACAGATTCCTTTGGAATGGGTGCATTACGCAAAGTGTTACAGGATGAAGTAAAGTGACTGGAAATGTTGATGGTGCAAGAGGTAAGGACACATGGAGCAGATGGTCACACGCTGCATGCAGGGGATAGTTACAGGAGAGCAGGACACTACTAGGATAGGATTTTACCTCCTGAATGGAACTAAAATTAATAGAAAATTGCAGATTTTTGTTTTATTGAAGTGGATTGGCGGATTTGTCATGGAGCTTTGGGCACAGCAGTACAGCTGGATGCAGGTAAGACTGTTGTCACATTACAGCATTTCAGTCAGTGTTTTGTATCAGGAATGGACTGGAATAGGAAGATGAGCAGGTGTTTCCAGTATAGGTTTTTTTTTTTGGAGATTCCACTCAATGTATTGCTGTGTGAGAGCGGCCTTATGGTCCATTTACACAGAGCGATAATTCGCCCAATCAGTCGTTTAACGATTTTGAAGCAACGATTTGGCTCTTTATAGCGATCAGCGTTTAGACGAAGAGATAATTCGTTAGAAAAGATCGTTATTGCGATCGTTTTAAAGGTCCCTTATGCCCATCTCACACATAGGGTGAATCTGTGAAAGACTGTTTAGACAAAGCAATTTGCGAATTTTCAGCAAACGACCAACGACGATTTGAGAACATGTTGAAAGATCATGATGAACAATTTCTCACTCATCGCTTGATCGTTCGCTTACACCAGCCGATTATGGCTCAAATGTGATTGTTATCGCGAAAACTCGAATGATGATCGTTCCATGTAAACGGACCATAACTGCAGTAGGAGTTCTCGTCAGCCAATCTGGATAACCTGTTTTTATCACCTCACCTTTCAGAGCACATCTGTCACCCGCAAAATCCTTACCAACCACACCCAAAGGTCTGCACAAAATCATGTGGACTGATGTTTTTTGATTTTTTGTGTATGTGTGGATTTTCTAAGAAAGGAGAAAACTTCTTTAGTTATGTCTTCACTTTTTCCCAGTCATTCTGCAGCTAAATCTGCAACAATACATTGCTAATGGATTTTTTTTATAGCCTTTGACTTCCCTTTTGAAGGCAATAGAAAAAAAAATCTGCAACTAAGCCACATTGGTTAAACTCTCTAGCGTGTAATACAGAATGAAATAAGTAATGTACAATTGCATGTACACAGTAGCTTTACCCACTGAATAGTGAGTGCAGCTCTGGAGTATAAAATAGGATGTAACTCAGGATAAGTAATATATATTTAGGCTATGTTCACACTTTGTAAGAGATCGGCCATTCCGTGACCCGGCCGGGTCACAAAACGGCCGGTCTCTACTAAGATCATCCCGGCTGGTACCTAAGTACCGGGCAGATGATCTTTATGGCCGTAGTGTTCTGATGCAGGCGCATCAGCGCACACCTGCATCAGAACCAACCACAGCACACAATAAAGCAAGCAGCCGGAGCCGCTTGCTTCATTGTGTGAACTGACAGGGTTTCCTACGGCCGCAATTCACTGAATTGCGCCTGGAGAAAACTGACATGTCAGTTCTTTGTGGCCCGGCATGGGATCCCGGCGGCAGCGTATAAGATGTGTATACGCTCCGGCCGGAATCCCATAGAGGAATAGGCAATGTTCCACGCTGTGTAAAGTACGGCCATTGTTTCCGATGGCAACAACGGCCGTACTTTTACGTAGTGTGAACATAGCCTTAATGTATCAGGATCTGTAATATATATTTAATAAATCAGGATCTGTACAGGATAAGTAATATATATATTTAATGTGTAACTCAGCAATTTATATAGATAAATCCACTGGAAACATCCAATGTGTATAATGTATGGACTGAAGCCCACTGAATTATCATAGTTTAAGACAGATATGTTCAGCTTCTCACATCTGTAATCGGTGCAGCCATGAAAACCATTGTGAGGCTGACATATAACAAGCTGACCGTCATAAATTCTGAGTGGATTAGAAACTACAAGGTGAGATAAGGTGGCTATATCTGTCATGGGTCTTATTAGTATCAGGTCAGAGCAGATAACGCTGCCTAAATATACTCTATTGCCAACAGCCAGTCACAGATGTGCCCATGTCAGGCCTATACACACAGATTCCACACAGGAGGAAGAGCAATGTACTATTGAGTTTCGGAGCCAGTTACACCACTCCAGCAGCCAGTCTATGTGGTCAGTGCGATTTGTCATCAGCTTCATTATAACACAACCCTAAAATTTTCTCCCAACTTTTAAATTTATAAAAATAATGTGCATCTGTTCCAGAAACATTTCCATATAGTATAAGGTACTCCAGTGACACTTGTACAGCCCATTCACATGTGGTAATGTAGTGGATTTTTCTGCAGGAAAAACTGCATTTTTTGTTAAATTAAAAGAAGACATTGGCATGGCTCCAAAGTGTTAGTTAAAACCATCCATCACAAACAACATAGTTATACTTGCACGGCTCATCAGGTTAAAGGGGAACTCTGGGTAGAGGTTAAAAAAAATGAAACTTCTGCAGAAGCATATAGCATTACTTACTTGTCTATCCCAGTTTTTAAACTACCAAAAATCCATTTGTTTGGGGGGGGGGGGGGGTTGTTCTGTTTTGTGTTTCTGTCCTTCCTGGTTCAGCAGTTCCCAGAATGCAATGATTTCCTTCAGCTGACCATCACAGACCCCCCCCCCCATCTCAATCAGTAAAATTAGTGCTGCACCTGCTTCTGGCCATTCAGAGATGGTGAATCACTCAGGGGATTGGGGGATCTGTCTGCATCATCAGCCTGATCTCAGCAAACACACAATGTGAGACAGAAGCATGGAAGATTTGTCTCCTAAGGTGGGAGAGCAGAAGGAGCAAGAAACAATGTGAATTGGGACAGAGGCCATTCTTGTCACTTCCTGGATTTCTATCAGCTACCAGTGTGGCAGAACCGCACAGATACGGTAATACGGTAATACATTGTATAGACACATCTATATAACTTTTAATGTACTTTTAATAGAAAACAAGTTTTTCTTATCCGGAGTTCCCCTATAATGTTTTTGCAAACACATTCATCTAGCAGACTTGCCTCCTCCTGATAAGCTGCTCTTTTCCTCCCATTGTTGACAGCTTGCTGTCTAGGTTACCAACCACCACTCTGCTCTAAAAGCAGTGGTCTGACTACTCTATATAGATATGGGTGGTGGCGCAGCTAGGCGATAAGGAGGAAAGAAGGCCTGGAAAAAGATGTAAGCCATGCATGTACCACACATTTAGCTTGGTATCCGTCCCCCAGTATGTAGCTGTGTTGTTTAGTATTTGTAGTCCATCTTGACGTGCGGACAGCTCTGCTGGGGACAGGTAATACTGCTACATAGTAATACTAACAATAAAAGTATATATATATATAGACTATACTGTAGGAGCTTTATGATACTGTAGGGAAGTCTCCAGAGGGATGACGTCAGGACTCTCGTCTCTTGTACATTTGACTCATACAAACCTATGAGCAGATCACAGGATTTGTGCATCAGATGTTTCCTTAGTAAATAGCCCAGGAGCGTGTAGTGATCGGCGTGTAAGGAGGCAGTGACTGTAGGAACGCTCAGCTTAAGGATCCTGCAGATTATTTCTGAGGAAGTGTGTGAGTGACAGCGAGTGGCAGCACCTCCTCCTCCGCCATATACCATTTATTCACAACATTCATCATCATTTCAGAAACTTCTTACTAAATGAAAAAAATGTAAAGAATGTGCAGCGAAGGATGGCGGATCGCAGAGTGTCCAGTAGGTGCCCTCACAGAGCTGCGGACGGCTCACTATCACCGTGTCCGGGAAACTACCAGCGCACATGAGGGGTGACAGCCCAAGCCTTTGTTCTGACACAGGGGTCACCTTCTCCCCATAACATATCAGTGTGTAGGCGCGGCTATCCACACAGGGTGCCTGGCTCTAATATACCTTGTTACAGTGAGTGCAGAAGTAGTGTCATATCATCTTGTGTTACATAGGACTGCAGGTAAAATCTGTTGCATCATCTGTACTCAGAGATATCACTGTGTTATCTGTGGTGTTACATAGGACTGCAGGTGACATCTACTACATCATCTGTACTCAGAGAGTTATCACTGTGTTATCTGTGGTGTTACATGGGACTGCAGGTGACATCTACCACATCATCTGTACTCAGAGATATCACTGTGTTATCTGTGGTGTTACATAGGACTGCAGGTGACATCTACTACATCATCTGTACTCAGAGAGTTATCACTGTGTTATCTGTGGTGTTACATAGGACTGCAGGTGACATCTACTACATCATCTGTACTCAGAGAGTTATCACTGTTATCTTTGGTGTTACATGGGACTGCAGGTCAGAAATACTGCATTATCTGTACTCAGGGAGTTTTCTGTGGTGTTACATAGGACTGCATGTGACATCTACTGTTATCTATACTCAGTTATCATTGTGTGATATCTGTGGTGTTACATAGGACTGCAGGTCACATCTACTACATTATCTGTACTCAGAGATATCACTGTGTTATCTGTGGTGTTACATGGGACTGCAGGTCACATCTGCTACATTATCTGTACTCAGAGATATCACTGTGTTATCCTTGGTGTTACATAGGACTGCAGGTGGCATATAATGCATTATCTGTACTCAGAGAGTTATCACTATTATCTTGTGTTACATAGGACTGCAGGTGATATCTGCTGCATGACATGTACTCAGAGAGTTGTTACATAGGACTGCAGGTGAGCCAGGTGCTATACCCAGCACGCCCAGCAGGGGTCTATGTGGGGCGTGAGGTCGTAGCCTGGGGGTGAGCGGGTTTCTCGTCTATGAGGAAGTGTCGGGCGCCCCCTGGTGGTCGGCCGCGGAGGGGGCTGTATACGAGCGGAGTGGTGGCTGCAGCATGGAGGAGAGTGCCGTGTGATAGTGGTGAGGAGGAGGAGGAGGATGATGATATTGGGGCCAGTGATGAGAGCAGAGCCGGCATAGAGGAGCAGCACATGCAGCAGCTCTGCTGAGCCGATGATGCGGCCGGGCTCTCATGCTGGCAGGGCCCCTCCCCGGGGGCGGGGCCGCATCAGGCTTTAGTCTATCACTTGTTCTTGCTCTGGTGACACACAGCTACGAGAAGGCGCCGGGGTAGCGCTGGGTCCGGCCGTACACACCGCCGTCTCCCCGCTGGGATTGTAGTTTCGCCGCTCTCCTCGGGATCCGCCGCCCGCACCGGGATTACTGCAAACATGGATTGAAACTTGCCGCTTGGCTACAACTTTTGTTGGTTGCTGATCGCTGGGATCTGTTACAGCTGCGGGGGCAGTGGATTCATGGAGTGACCCCGGCTCCTGGGCTCTGAAGATCTACAGTCACACCTGGGAGTGGGGGGTCCTCGGCTACAGCAGCACACTATCGGGGGCTCCTCTGCGGATGGTACTGGGAACCATGTACTTTCTGTTCTCCTGGATATACTGGGGCTTACTGGTCTATATCTCCTCTGTCCAGGTAAGGGGGCTCTAGCCACATCCAGCTCCTGGGCTCCTGGGGTGATGCTGGGTGTGAGAGCTCTGCTGGAGGGGCCCACAGAGGCATTGCCCCTCTCCTTCTGCCCCTCTCCTTCTGCCCCTGCTTTGTACCAGCTCAGCACATGTGATCATTCTCTTCTCTGGCACGTAGCACTTTCCATAAATACCCACAATACTCGGCCAGGCTCAGGTGATCCGCCAGGCAGGCGCTAAAGTTGCATTTGGATTTCTTTCTTCCTTTGTGGGACTGTGAACTTGGTGACGGCAAATGGAGCTGTGTGGTGAGGTGCCAGCATTGCCCCCCTAGCTAAGGGATATGCTTGTAATATCTCATGTACAGCTGCGCCTGTGGCCAGCAGTGGGCACCAACCACACCGAGCCCCGTAAGTTCCATCAACTTCAGGGAGTAAGGTGCATGTCCCTTCAGGGCACATTGGATGAGCCTTTACAGAGAGATTTAGCTGACAGATTTTTGAAGCCAAAGCCAGGAGCAGACTATAAACAGAGAACAGGTCATAAAGGAAAGGCTGAGATTTTTCTTTTTTAAAAAAAATCCATTCCTGGCTTTGGCTTCAAAAATCTGTCAGATAAATCTCTCTGTGTAAAGGCACCCTTAGCTCCTGGGGGGGCGGTGGCATTGGTTATATGTTACAGGCTGTGTTTGGTAAGAATTATTGTTAGAAAGTGGATAAATGGCATTCACGGTTAATAAGTATAAATGGCATTCATTGTATAATAAGTTACAGTCAGATACAATATACAGAGAAGCAGAGGGCCTAATATGTGCAGTATCATGTGCATCACCCCAGAGCATTGTCATAGATACAGGGCTGGGGAAGTGAGCGGGCAGCGTGTGACTGGACTGTTAATGGGTCACTTAAGTTTCCTCCTCTTGTCGGGGTAAGCAGGCCTCCTTCCCACTGGCTCCCCTTTTCATTCTGACGACAGATCAGTAGGCCGGGTTAGCCTGGCTGCTCTTGCTGCACGTACGCTTTTTCCAAATGTAAACCAGCCTTGAGACAGACTAAAGGCCTTTAAATCTCTTTCATGTGACTGGGCCAAGCTTTTTTTTTTTCTTCCCTCCTTCATCTGTGTGTGCACATTGCCAGCAATCACTAGGCCTCAGTCCACATTGGGAGTTGGAAATGTCCTTGAATGAGCAGGCTCTCCCCACTCTGACAGATCACAGGGCTTTCTCTTTTCTTCCCTTGCTCTGCTGTCTGCTGGAGGTTTTGGGAAGGGTCCTTGTGCTCTCACAAGCGGCTTTTACAAGGAAGCCTAATTGTTTTTCCAAGCATTTACAGTTACAAAGCTCAACTAATGAGGAAGGAGCGATTGTGGCAAGACAGGCGGAGTGAGACGCCTTAACTGCTTCACTTCCTTGCAGAGCCTTGGGAGAAGCTGTGATTAGTACTAGGAGAGCAGTGTGACCTGGGTTCTATGAGGGCTCCAGATTCTATACCTGGCGCTGGATTCTCACCTATGTAGTGTAATAACTAGTGACTATGTGGGGGGGACATTATAGTGCTCCACTTTTTATATCAAACCCCCCCCCCCCCCCCCCCCCCCCCCCCCCCCCCCCCCCCCCCCCCCCCCCCCCATGTTTATGCTTGTCTACAGGAGACACAACCAGGGGCTATGTGCAGTGTCTATAGAGCCCCAGACAGCCGTGACAGGGAGGCTCCAACATTAGTGACCTAGTCCAAGTATCCGCAAGGTCACGTTGTATACGTCGCTCTCGGTGCTGACATGTTGGTGTTTGCTCTCCTGTGTTTCGGTCATTGTAGAGGAATCTTCTTTCTGACAAGTTGTGTCAGAGTTTGGGGAGACCTGACTGTACACGAGGTCTGCTGCCGGGAGAATCCAGCGCTGGTTTTCTCCAGGACTGTGCTATTGGCTGCTGTAAAGA